>NC_056733.1:1217568071-1217788071 GCF_019279795.1 Protopterus annectens | reverse complement strand
TGAATGTAGAGGAGACGGATGGACAGAGGGAGGGATTGAAGAAGAGCTTATGTGCAAGAGTCAGTTGGATATAGATGAGGTGATTGGGTAGTTGTAACCATTTTAGTTTGTGGAGAGCCGAACAGTGGTGTGAGGAGGACTTATGGGAGGTAGCAAACTTGGCATTTTTGTTATAGCACGAGGAGAGTTGTGTTTTGAGAGAAGATTGTAGGTTAGTTAGAAGTGGGGATCCATAGAGGAGGGATGGGATGAGAAATGTGGTAGATAGGGTGAGTTTGGTGGAGGGTGCAAGATAACGATTCTGTCTGTAGAGCATGCCAAGTTTTTGGTGTTTTTTTTTTATATTTAGTTGAATGTGGGAATTGAATTTAAGTTGACTATCAATTTGGACCCCAAGTAATTTGGCCTCAGGTATCAGTTCTAGGGGTGTATTGCTGTGACTAGTAATAGTGAAATTACTTGGATTGAAAAAGGTAGCTTTAGAGGGGGTGAATACCATTACTTTGGTTTTGGAGGCATTGAGTACAAGGTGATTTGTTTTCATCCATTGTTCGGTGGTTGAGAATGCATCTTGAGTAAGCTTTAGCAGTGTGGGGATGGGGGTAGCAGAACAGATAATAGTTGAATCATCTGCGTATTGGATAATTTTAGTTAAAGGCATAGAGTTGTGGAAATTATTTATGAATATATTGAAAAGAAGGGGACCCAGTATAGATCTTTGGGGAACACCGGTTGGTGTGTTGATGAAAGGGGAGGTGGCTTTTTTCCATCTTACTACTTGATCTCTATTGGATAAGTAGCTAGTGAACCAGTTCAGAGAAGAGGGTGACAAGTTAAGCTTGGAGAGTTTAGTTAGTAGTAAATTGTGGGAGATAGTATCAAAGGCTTTAGAGAGGTCTAGTAGGAGGGTGGAGACAATGTGTCCTGAGTCCTGGGCTTTGTTCACAGCTTCCAGGAAGGAGAGTAGGGCGGTCATAGTACTGTGTCTTGGTCTGAAACCATGTTGTGTTGGAGTTAGTAGGTTATTGTCTAAGAGGTATGGTAGGAGTTGTAGGTGAATACACTTTTCTAGAAGTTTAGAGATAGGAGATAGGATAGCGATGGGATGGAAATTAGTAATATTGTTGTTGCTGCCGCCTTTGTGCAATGGAACAACAAAAGCCTTTTTCCAGATTTGGGGTACTGAGCTTTCTTGAATGGAACGGTTGATTAGAATGCTGATGGGGTAGGCAATGGCTTCAGCAGCTATGCTGAGAAAATATGAAGGAATGTTATCAGGGGCATTAGAGCATGGTTTTAGTTTCTGAAGTAGTTTTTTATGGTGGATGTGGGTATAGGTTTTAGTGAGAATGGTGGGGGAAGGGGGTGAGAATTTGGGAATGTTGATGATGGAGTGGAGATAGGGGGAGGAGCAGTGATAAGGGGTGAAAAGTTGATAGGGGAGGGTTGGGGTGTAGTGGGGATGTGGTGGGGTTGGATGAAGAAAAGGATGAGGTTAGTTTGGAGACAGAATCAATGAAGAAGGTGTTGAATTGAGTGGCCAAGTCTATGTCAGGAGTGTTAGGGTCTGGGCTAGGGTTATCTGGTTTGTTGGGATTAAGGAGGGTAGAGATGCATTTCCAAAATTTTTGAGGGTTTGTTTTGTTGTTGTTTTGGATTATGGAGAAGTAATTTTGTCTATCGGAAATGATGAGCTTTTTTACTTTGTTTCTGAGTGTTTTGTATTCATTATGGGCTAGGGGAGTCCTATGTTTCTGATATGATAACCATGCCTTATCTCTAAGATGTATAGTTACTAGTGTGTTTTTTGTTAGCCAAAGGGCAGTTTTGTTTTTTATTCTTTTTGTTTTTATAGGGGCTTGTTGCTCTAAGAGCTTTAGGAAAGTTGCGTTAAAGTGGGTGACAGCTTGTTCCAGGGGTAGAGTTTTAAGGGTGTGCCAGTTGATTGCTTTTAGAGAGTTGGAAAAGGTAGTGGGGTTAAAGTTTTTTTGGCAGCGAGTGGTAATAAAATTGTGAGTAAGATGTAGGGGTGAAGCTAGTCGGTGTGTGAATGTGGACAAGTGGTCACTAAGGGAGTCAGGCAGGGTGCCACTATTTGAGAAGTAATGAGTGTGGGAGACTAATATTCAGTCTAGGGTACTATCACTGGTGAGGTTTTTTGAGGGCCGAGTTATGGAGTTGATCATTTGAGAGAAGTTGTAAAGATTAATGTTAAGTGGATTTGTGGGAGACTGTATTGCAGACCAATTAATATTCATGCCACCCATAAGTATAGTTTCGTTGTTGATGTTATTGGAAAGCCAGGAGAGGATATCTTCTAGTGTAGAAATATTGTTGCCTGGGGGTATGTAGAGGGAGGCTATGCATATGTGTTTGTATTTATTTACTTGAAGCAATGCCAGGAGTAATTCTGCATTATTGAATTGGGGAGTTGGTTTGTTATAAGGGGTAACTGTTAAGGAGGATAGGTATAGAAGTGCTACTCCACCTCCTTTTTTGTTTGTTCTATCTTTTCTGATTATAGAGTAGTTGGGTGGAATTATTTTGGAATCTTATATATGAGGTTTTAACCAAGTTTCAGAGATGGACAAAATGTCTGGTTTGTTATATGTAAGCCAGGCATGCAGATTAGGGATTTTGTAAACTACACTTTGGGCATTTAAGGAGGTGAGTAGTATGGATTTATCTGTTGGAGAGGATGAGGATGGGCCTGGGTTGGGGTGTATGTCTCCTGATAATAGAATAGAAGTCAGATATAGCATTAGGTTGGGGAGGTACTTTGTCTGCTTAGAGACAGGATTGAGTTTAGCTAGATTTATGAGTGATATGTTATTGTAGGGTCAGGATATTTGTGAGGAGTAACAAGTTTATAAGGGAAGAAAAGATGGTGTTTTATATGGTATAAGCATGGAGAAATTGGGAAGTGTGAATGTAAGACATGTAGGTTAAGATGGCTTGTAGTATGAAATGATAGAGTGTGGTTATAGTTAGTTAGCTGGGTGAGGTAGTAGGTATAGGATATGGTGAGGAGGAGTACTAGATGAGTACAGAAGGATATGGCTTTTGAGAGCATAGTGGATTAGGTTATTGAGTGGAGGTATGTTGTGGATGGCTAGTTTACTAGGGTATGAGAGTTATAAGTTTAGGGAGGAGACTAAGAGGGGAGGTATGGATGAGTATTGGTGAAATGAGGCTAGGAGTAAGAAGTGGGTGTGGAAGGGAGGAGGTTACTAGTTGGTTGGAGTGGGGTGATCGGTGTGGTTAAAGGGTATAAATTTAGAGGTGATGGGGTCGGGTGGGAAATGGGGGCAGGGAGGGGAGCGGAGTGAGCCCACAGGGCGAACAGAGCAGGTAGACACAGAGACTGGAGCAGTTAGAGGAAAAACAATCAGCAGGACTAAAGTGTGAAGGTAAGCTTTAAAAGTTAGATGAGATGAAGGCTAGAGAGAAGTGTTCGTAGGAAGGTAGTAGTAGATGAGAAATAGAAAAAGAGTAAGGTGGGAGAGCAGGATAGCAATGCAGGTACAAAAGGAGAAATAGGTAAGAAGCTATGTACTAGATAGGATGAAAAGGGGGTAAGGCTGGGTAAAGGGTGCCACCTAGTGGACGGGCCTAAAAATGCAGGCAGATGTAAGAGGGAGACAGATGGAGGACCAAGGGAAAAGGTGGGCGCTAACTCAAAAGAAGGGATGTTGCAGAGGATGGGAGAGAGGGAGAAAGAGTGATTTATGTATAGTATGGAGGGAAGGCTGCTGGCTGCCGGTTGCCTTAGCTCAATACAAAAATTACCACCTGTAGCAGTGGTATACTAGTAGAATGACAATTCAGCCAGGAGTTGTTTAATACACATACTTTTCTTATCCTTATTATAGGTTTTGTAGGGCAGACAGGCTGTGAGGTGTATCGCAGTTGGTTGCAGGGGTTCCTTTAGGTTCAGACTGATTAGTGCTGGAAGCACAAGTAGAGCAGAGTAACTTAAGGAGGCAAGAGAGACAAGGTAGTTATGAGAAGAGGAGTTATCACATAGCAAGTTAAGAGTGGGAGTATAATGCTAAACAGTCATCTATGCTTGTATGTAGATAATAAAAACAGTACTGAGTATATTATACTAAACATTCAAATAAAACAGTACAGAGTATGTTATACTCAACATTCACATATACTCATATGTAGATAGCAAAAAGCAGTGCAATATCCTTGTATTACAGATGAAACTATAGAGTCACAGAGGCAGTTAAGTAAAGATAGCAGTTACACAATAACCGAACCCTGGTAGTAGCAGATGTAAGACATAGTCAAACAATTATTTAAATGCTACGTGGCAAAAAAAAAAAAACTTTCTGCAGGAGGTATACGTCCCTAGAATTAGGCAGGCTTGTTACAGATGCTATCGGCAGCCTTTAAATTCATATGATATTTCAATTTACTTTATCGGCTTGTTCCACAAGCCAGGATTTATAAAATAGCCGTAGTCAGCGTGTTAATATGCCAGAGGCTGTCTGTGCCGATGTCGGCTTGTTACAGAAGCCAGCGGCAGGCTTTAATACCTATAATATTCAATTTACAGGTAATTGCTGCTAGACAGGTAAGCTAGCTCTTATTTAGAGTTAATAGAAATGCTACAAGGGGTGAAGTACTACCAAGGGCAGAGGCCAGGCTAGGGAACAGTCGGTACCATAAATGTCTGTTGTGATCAAAATATGTAGTGTACAAGTGACCGGAAAAACACTGATTTCAGCATAGGACACACAGTAGAATTGCTTTGTCTATCAAGAAGCCACTAAAACCAGCTAGTGTAGCTGGTTAGTTACAAGGCTCAGGTTAGCTTTAGTGCAATACCACGAGGTTGGTGTAGTGGATCAAGCACTGTCTAGGCATAGGAACAATCAATGTTGAATCACTGAGCTGTGAATCTATAGCAGGGTAGATAACTTACAAAAATGCCGCTATCAGCTTAAACATGCTACAAGCATTAGACGGGGCTTTTTAAAGTCTAGAGATGGCTTTGTATCAATAAACGGTGAGAGAGCTGCTATTGCGAGTATACAGGTAAGAAGCACTAATAGCAGCTCAAGTGTGCAAGCAATCAACAGTTGGAGGATTTACAGTCTAGGTAAGGCTTTACAAAGGGTGGGAAATCAGTCACCATTGCAGTTGTATATGTAGCAAACGCTAAATAGTCCCAAACAGTTTTCTTGCTAAAGTAGCACAAAACAAGCACTACAAAATACTATATACCATGAATAAGCCTTAAGAACTCAGACGGTCAGTATATAATTGTTTTACAAAACGTCAAGAAACATGTTGCTACAACATTTATACACTACAAGCATAGTTAGGTTAAGACATCAAACAAAGGCCTGACGGCTTGGAATATCCAGCCTACCAATAGATAGTTATTAAACACAAACAATCCCAATATACAAACATACTATAGGTACATACCACAGGGGTTAGACGTTGGCAGAGGGAGCAGACAGCAGCCAGGGCAAATCCGTAATCCTAAAGATGGCGGCCCACTAAGCCTAGGGTATTTATGGGAGTTAGAGGAATAAAGGTAGAGAGTGGAGGGGAAAAGGGGAAGTGCAGGTGCTGGTGGGAGGGGCATGGGAGCAGGCTAAGTCAAAGAAGGCGATTGGACGTCATGTAGTATAGGTAAGAATGTATAGACAAGTGTGGGCTAAGACTAATGGGGAAAAAAGAAGAAAAAACAACGGAGTGCTAAGAGAGTGACAGACAGTGGTATGATGATATGGGCTAAGGACTATAGCAGGAGACAGAGACTGGAGCAGTTTTAGAGGAAAAACAATCAGCAGGACTAAAGTGTGAAGGTAAGCTTTAAAAGTTAGATGAGATGAAGGCTAGAGAGAAGTGTTTGTAGGAAGGTAGTAGTAGATGAGAAATAGAAAAAGAGTAAGGTGGGAGAGCAGGATAACAATGCAGGTACAAAAGGAGAAATAGGTAAGAAGCTATGTAGTAGATAGGATGAAAGGGGGGGTGAGACTGGGTAAAGGGTGCCACCTAGTGGACGGGCCTAAAAATGCAGGCAGATGTAAGAGGGAGACAGATGGAGAACCAAGGGAAAAGGTGGGCGCTAACTCAAAAGGAGGGATGTTGCAGAGGATGTGAGAGAGTGAGAAAGAGTGATTTATGTATAGTATGGGGGAAAGGCTGCTGGCTGCTGGTTACCTTAGCTCATTACAAAAATTACCACCTGTAGCAGTGGTATACTAGTAGAACGACAATTCAGCCAGGAGTTGTTTAATACACATACTTTTCTTATCCTTGTTATAGGGTCTGTAGGGCAGATAGGCTGTGAGGTGTATCGCAGTTGGTTGCAGGGGTTCCTTTATGTTCAGACTGATTAGTGCTGGAAGCACAAGTAGAGCAGGGTAATTTTCCTATCCTTGTTATAGGGTTATAGGATCACTGATCCACACAAACACACTACATCCTCCACACACACACACACACACACACACACGTGTACGCTCACACACACACGCACACACATGCACACACACGCACATACACGCACACACACGCGTGCACACACACGTGTACGCTCACACACACATGCACATACACGCACACACACACGCGTGCACGCACACACACACACACACACACACACACACACACACACACACACACACACACACACACACACACACACACACACACACACACACACACACATTTAGACCAACAGCACAGACATGGTCTAAAGTTGGATGTGTCTCAATCTTCATCAGGGACAAATATACCTCCACGTTGGTTAAATGGGATGATACCCTGGAGTTCATCCACGTGCAAGTCACCACAGATAAAGTCTATTACCATATCCTAGCTAACTATAGGTCAACATCTATGCCCCAAAAATCTCATAACTTGTTCCTAGACCTATTGAAAACACTCACCATATAACCAAATACTCTATTTATAGGGGACCTTAACTACTTCTCTATAGACTGGGAAATATACACTGCCTTAAACACACAGACACAACATTTTCTGGACTTTATTAACCGAAATACCCTGGATCAGTGATCATGCACTCCAACCAGAAGTTCAAACATAATGGACCTAGTAGTCACCAACAAGGGCCCCCCCCCCATGTCATGTCCTCACTGGTGAGGTCAGATCACAAAGCTATCTCTTTTGAAATAAAATCAGCTCAGAAAACTCAACTAAGTCTGTAACAGTTAGGAACTGTTCTAAAGGAAACTACATCCCAATGAGTAGCATTTTGTCAAATTTCAGTGTCCCCCCCAAACCTTGAGATCACAGCAACCTATGTAGAATTGTTTATAGATTCATAGACGCTTACTTGGCTAATGACCTGGGAGGAGCATTTATAAGCCTAGCCATGTTTTCCCAAAAGAATAATGATGTTCTGTATCCAAATAGGACATTGAGGGCCTGGCCTCTTTTGAGCTACCTCTGTCCATAAGGGACATGGGTGCCAGGCCCAGTGTAGATTTTCTATTCCCCATCTATTTGTCTATGTTGTGCTTAAACTGGGTAACACACAAACTCAGCTTCACATGGATGGGAAGCTTGTTCCATAGGAGAGGCAGTCTCTGGGACACATATCTGTCTCTCCATCATGTCCTGCTTAAGTCACAGACAAAATTCAGGTCCCTAGACCTTGTATTTCTGGTAGTCTTTGACTTACAAACATGTAGGAGATTTATAAGTGTGGGGTTTGTGGATGCCTTGTAAGCCAAGCATAGATCACCCCTTAGCAATTTATAGGAGACTGAGTAGGGGGAAAGGGCTTTAAGGTGCTCTGCAAAAGGCAGGTTTGTTCCACCTTGTATTCTTTTTGTACAGAACTTCTGAAGTCGCTGGAGTTGCTGTATATGCCTGGTCAGGTACATACTGAAGGGAGCAATGTACTCTATGATTGGTCTGATAAGGGCAGAGTACAGTGGGATGATGACCTCTATGGACCTAGATACCATGCCCTTACTTATAAGTTGTGCAACATAAAAGGATTTACTCACTAGTGCGATTATGTGGTGGTCAAAGGTAAGGCTACTGCTTACATGTGTTTCCATATTCATAAAGGATGTGCACACCTCCAGACTGGTAGCCCAACATAATGCATCAGAGATTCTTCAGGTGCAACTAACATTGGGTAAGACAGCGATTCAGGTCATAGCCTGCTATAGGTCCCCAACCATGTCCCAAGACTCATACTCCATGTTTCTGAGCACCCTGGAGAATATTAGGGTCCAACCTAACACTCTCTAACTAGGCGACTTCAACTACCCCTCCATTAACTGGGAAAACTACTCATGTACCAATACATTTGCCGAACATTTCCTGGAGTTCATTAATTCCAATGCCCTGGACCAGCTCATTCTTACCCCCACTAGAGACAGCAACATCCTTAACCTGGTCATTACTAACATGGGCAACCGTTGCTCTACACCAATAGTCAGCTCCTCCCTAGTTAGATCCGACCACAGACTAATCACCTTGGAAATACACATCCCTCCCACCCCCACTCACAGGTAACCACCATGAAAAACTTCTCCAAAGCAAATTGGGGTTCTAAAAACAGAGGTGGCTAACTTCACGGCAGCCATGCAAATGGAGAATAGTTGGGTGACTGCCGAATCATACACCAATGCACTAAACGAACATGTACACAAATGTATGGCTCTCGCCATACCCAATAGAACCAAGATGCTCTCCTCCTAAAAAGTAAAACACATAAAAGCAAATAATCCAACAAAAATGTCACAGAATACCTTCTCCTTGAAAAGAACCAGACACCAGGCAGGGTAAGGTTATAAGCGCTTCCGTTCCCTTTATTTACACTCAATACAAACGGAATTTCATCAGATCAAAAACCTTACACACTTCCCCCCTTTTTTTATATACAATTCAATTGATTAATCACAATCAATTAACTTAAATGAATTAATTAGTTATGTGTGCTCTCAAGTTAAAAACACATTAATATGTTCTTTAAAAATATATAGCTGTGTATAATACATGAATAATTCTCCTATAAAAACACACATATAATAAACATTTCATCTGTTAAGAAAATATATTTATAAATAACAATACATATATTAGATACTAACTTAACTGCTTCTACGTTCAACCGCTTAAACCATTTTTATCTAATCTCATCTGCCTTTAAATGAAGCAAGCTCATTAGAGAAATCCTGTCATTGATACCAGGAAAAACTGTGGCATTCAACAAAACCTGCCAGTGTGTTTCCCTGTATTCTAAAAACAGGGCCAATTACCCCCCCCCCTCTCTCCTGTCTACCTACCTTTTCCAATACACAGAACAGGAATTTTTTAAAATCCTTACAGTTTATGCTGTGTCTAAATAAGACATTTGTTTTGTCTTGTCTCTTAATTGCATAAATGTGTTGATAAATTTGCTTTTTTAACTTGTTTTCCGTTTTTCCTATATAATATGCACAGCATGACTGGCACAAGGCCACATAGACAACTCCTTTTGTATTACAGTTATAATTCCCTGTCACTGGAATTATTCTATTGTGACCCTCTATCACTATACTCCTGCATTCATAGATGTACCTACATTCCCTGCAGCCAAACAAACTCTACAAGAGAAGGAGGAAACTGATGCAGAATAAGGTGAAGTCCCCAAACTGGAAAAGCTCCCAAATCAGCCTCAACAAAAAGTTGAGATCCCTCATCAAATCGTCTAAAGCTAGCTATGAAAACATAATTGCAGCAGATAGTAAAGACAACCACAAGGCCTTCTATAGTTATGTAAAGAATCTCCACGGCAATACCCAGATTTGCTCTGAGCTACTGCACAATGGTACCTCCTATACCGAGCCAACCGATATTGCCAGTATACTTTCCGAAAGATTCAGTGCCAACTTTACCCTCCCCAAAGGACCAATCACAATACCAGTAGATTGCCAGGTACCCAGTATTACTGCTGCACAGGTTAAAACAGCACTGTCCAAGGCCAAGAATAAAGCTTCTATGGGACCTGACAATATCCCTGGCTGTGTTCTACATGAACTACCGAGTGAACTGACATCTCACCTGTGTGCTCTGTTTAATTGCAGCCTCATCTCAGGCTTTGTCCCTACCAAATGGCGCACTGCTACAGTCATCCCTCTCCACAAAGGAGGAGCAACTACAGACCCTGGGAACTATCGCCTCATTAGTCCGACGAGTCTGATATTCAAAGCTATGGAATGCATTATCATGGACCTAGTAAACAAGGATATAGGGAACCTCCAAACTCTGGATCCCACACAATTTGGTTTTGTGAAGGTTAGATCATGCCTGCTCAACTTGGTCGACATCTTTGAGTCAGCCACCAGAGCTGTGGATGAAGGCAAGGTGGTTCATACAGCCTACCTTGATCTGGCCAAGGCTTTTGATAGCATTATCCACTCAGGAATCATAGAAAAATTCACTAAGCTAGGCATCAACCCCTATATCACTAGGTGGGTTGCAAACTGGTTCACAGATAGAACCCACAATGTGAAAGTAGCTGACTCCAAGTCAGACTGCTGACTAGTCATGAGTGGAGTCCCACAGGGTTCGGTCCTGGGTACTCTCCTATTTGGTATCTACTTCTCTGAAGTCCAGGCCAACACGAAGGGACTCTGGCTGACAACATTCACAGATGATTGCAAATTGGGAGCTATTATTACCTCCCCAAGTAATGTTGACATCCTACAGAATGGCCTTACTGAGACCAAAGACTGGTGTCAGAACCATGTTCTTAAGCTTAATGCCAAAAAATGTGTTGTCATCCCCTTTGGGAAATCACGATTCCCATGAATTACCACATTGATGGTAGTCCACTGAACATAGAAGGCATTATAAGAGATCTGGGAACACAGGTTGACAGCAACCACTCTTTTGATCACCACATTGCCACTGTGGTCAGAAAGTCCTTCTGTGTGGCACATCTCATTACTAAGGGTTTTGCATCCAGGAAGAAAGAGGTCATTGTCTCCCTCTACTCTTCCCTCATTAGGCCAATCATGGAGTACAATGCCCCATTTGGCATGTACCTCACTAGACACCTGCAACAACTGAAGAGGCTGCAAAAGTACCTCAGAAAGAGGATCCTAGGCCTTAAACACTTGTCCTATATGGACAGACTCAAAAAACTCCAACTATTCTCTCTCTCATATTGCCTACTTAGAGGCGATATTTGCTTGACTTACAAAGCCATGTCTGACCCAGCTCTGTTAGAAATGCTACATCTAAAGAAATCCCAATCCCTCTGCACCACATACTCCAGAGACCTCAACCTCATTACTACAATTAACAGAACATGCTGGAGGGACAGGTTCATAACCCAGAGACTGCCCATGCTATGTAATAGACTTCCCATACATGCCAAGCAGAGCACCTTGCCGACCTCTTCAAGAGAAATCTTGATGAGTGGATGGGAAACAGAAAATTCACCTCGGGGATAACTCCAGTGGTTCTAATTGACAGAGGCACTGGGAACTAAAGTTGAGTGACACTATGCCAGGGTAATCCTATGGCTAGGCTTGTAAAGGCCTTAGGGCCATTAGCCTAGTACACACCTATGAACCTATGAACATGCGTACCCAGGTCCCTGACCACTGGGTTGATTCTTAGGGGTGTACTATCAACATGGTAATTAGCTGGGATGGTTGACTTCCCAAAGGGTACCATTATGCATTCCTTAACATTGAGTTTAAGACCATGGCTTTGGCACCATTTGTTAGTCAGAGACAGACCTTCTTGAAGAATGCTAGTGTCTGCATGCAATCATCTGCAAACTTAGTCAGTCATAAACCTTGAGCATATGCTTCCATTCCACAGAAATAGATGCCAGAAAAGAGCGGGGCCTGTACCAAGCCCTGGGGGACTCCATTAGTGACTGGCCTCTTGGTGAAGGTGGCATCACCTATTTTGACCTCCTAGGTCCTATAATTGAGACATTTGGCTATCCAGTGGGTGATAAAAGTGTTTATACCTAAATTTGTGAGCTTGTCTGTAATGGCCGAGTGGGGAATTGTATCAAAAGCCTTGGCCAGGTTGAAGTAAGCTATGTGCACATTCTTATCTTTGATGACCCTCTCAGAAAAGTCCACCAGACTTAATAGGCATGACCTTCCTTTAACAAAGCATTTGCAGGTTACCTGTGTCCTAATTTATCATGTCCACGATGATTCTTTCTATGGCCTTACATATGAGGCTGGTAGACTTATGGGTCTGTAGTTACCCGGATCAGTGTTTGGACATCCTTTGTGCAGAAACATTGCAGAAGGATATGAATGGCTGCATATAGGCTGCTGTACCAATCAGAATTAAGCCCATAACAAACACTACAATCAAACCACACTGGTGGAATCCCAGCCTTAACAATCATGGCCAAAATCAGAAAGTGCTACTCTTATAAAGACAAGAGCTCATTGATTAAAATAAATAAGAAACTAAGAGGATTAATTAAGTCCAACAAGACCAGCTATGAGGTCAGGATAGCCTGTCATGCTAAGGATAAGCAGAAGAACTTTTTTTAGATATGTTTGAAACCTTAAAGGTTGCACACAATAGTGAGCTGAATTTGTGGTAAATGGCATAACATCAGCTTCACTGAGCACAGAGACTTAGCCACTTAGCAAATTTGTTGGCTGAAAAATTCAGCTCAAACTTCACTTCCCAGTCCCTCCTGCTACCCACTGTAAAGTTGCTTCTAGCATATCCCGTCAACTCTCTGCAGGGAACAGTTGTTGGGGGGTGCTTGCTAAGGCCAAAAACACTGCCTCAGCGGGCCCTGATGATATTCTGGGTTGCTGTCTAAATAGTTTAAAACACGACCTTTCAGGGCCACTTGAAGCACTTTTCATCTACAGCCTCAAAACAGGTTATGTTCCTCTTCACAAGGGTGGTCCATCTACTGAACCCAGAAACTGAATTATCATTGAAATGATCAACAAAGACAGTGGCAACCTACATACACTGAACCTTCCCAGTTTGGCTTTGTCATGGGAAGGTCTTACCTACTTAAGCAGGTAGACTTCTTCCAGCAAGTCATCAAGGCAAAAGATGAGGGGAAGAAGGTGCATACCACTTACCTTGATCTGGCTAAGACATTCAATATAACCCCCACTCAGGTGTAGTTGACATACTCACCAAACTGGGCATAAACCCAAGAAGTCAGGATTAGTGAGATGACCTCCACCAAACGACCAGTCATTAGTGGAGTATCTCTGGGATCCATGCTGGGTCTGCTCCTGTTTGGCATCTACTTTTTGGAAATCAAAGCTAATGTCAAGATGACTGTAAATTGAGAGCTATCATAGATTCTCCCCCATGACACTAGCATCATGAAAGAGGGCTTAACAGAGACAAATGACCAGTGCAGAAGCCATGGTTTAAAACTCAACTCCAAGAAGTACATTATAGTGCTCTTTGGAAAAAACGTTCACACAAGCAGATTACTGCATCCCCTAAGAGTTGACCTGGTAGTTAAGAATCTGAAAACATATGTAGACAGTAAACTGGCCTTTGACCAACGTGTAGCCAAGATAATTTAGTATTGCCCCGATTATAAGTAAGGGTATGGCACCTGGGTCCAAAGAAGTTATAGTGCCACTTTACTCAGCCCTTATCAGACCCATCATGGAGTACAATGCCCCCTCTGGCATGTACTTGACTAGACATTTGCAAAAGACCTAGAGGGTTTCCTTACCAGAAGAATCCAGAATAAACACATTGCCCTATACAGACAGCTCTAAAGTCCTATCTCTGAACTCGGTCTTCTACAGGTTACTGAGAGGTGATCTATGCCTGCCATATAAGGTATCCAATGATCCAGCCCTTATGGATCTTTTGTACAGCACTAGAAACACTAGATCTAAGGATTTAAACTTTGCCTGCAACATAAATAAAACATGCTAGTGAGACCAATCTCGGTGCTATGGCATTTACTCCTTATCCATGTGAAGCAGAGTTCATCCCTGATGCTATCCAAATGTAACCTTGACCATTGGATGGGAAATTGTAAATTCACACCTGATCTGGCCCCCATGTCTGTAATGGACAAAGGGAGACAGAAGTAAAATATTACATAACCAACATACACCCTGACCACAAAGCCATTAGCCACTTCCATACTAACATTCCCCTCCTAAGATTCACCCAAGGTACATGGGGACACAATTGGGTTGGGTTGCACAGCTAGGCTTGTAAAGGCTGTGGTGGTTATTGGCTTAGAATATACTTATAAATGTATACTTAATTTCATCATATATATGCCATACTTCAAAATAACCCATAAATAGGTCAGCATATATAGGTGGGAATGCTGCCCCCATAGCAGTTCCTGTTAACTGCAAAAAAAAAAAAAAAAAAAACAAACATTTCTTTTGATAACATAAACCATTTCTAGTTAGCACCAGTTCAATTAAAGATAAGAAAAAAATCCCTGAGCTTGAAGGTGCAAAGATCAGATGTTTCCAATCAGTATCTTAATTCTTCTAGCCTCTTGTTATGTGGAATGGCTGTATGTAAAGCATTAATGTCCAGTGTACATAAGTAACACTGGCACTCCAACACCATGTCAAAAATCAGATTCACAAGCTAGATACTGTTCTGCACTCTAGAACTAACTTGGTCCAACAAAGGTTTGAGCCAACTTTCCAAAAACATAGACTTTGTTTCAGTTACTGAACCACCACCAGGAACAATGGCCTGTCAGATTCTCTCAATTTTTATGAGCCTTAGGTAAGATGTATAAAATTTGGGGTGCAGGATCACTGACTGTCAGTTGAGTACATACAGTAGTTTGTCTGAAATAATATTCTGATCAGCCTAATACAGTAGGAAATTATCTATCTCATGTCTGAATTCCTTAGTGGGGTCCAAGGGTAATCTGCAGTAAAAGGCAGCTGAGTCTAAATTTCTCATAACCTCCTTTAGGAAATGATTCTGATCCCATATAACAACCTCCACACCTTTATCTGCTGAATTAGTTACTCCAAGGCTGGTCTCTCTTCCATAGTTATGTTTTTGGACTTGAATTTATTATAAAATTCCCCATCAAAGTGTATTTCATGCATAATGGACAGTTCAAACTGTTTAACAGTTGGATTATAAGGAGTGTTAAAAGTCAGGTTTTTAAAATGAAAAGGTACAATATCAAGCTTAATCTCATCGTCCATAATATTGTGCCTTTCATGTCATATTTTCACGTTTAAAAGTTGACAAAAACTCCTTAAATCATTAACCAACATCTGCTCAGAAACAACATTAGTGGATACAAAATTCAATCCTTTATTCAAAAGTTTCATTTTCACTCAAATGACAGTTGGAAACATTAATAACCAGATTATTTTAATCATTGTTTACTTGTTCACAGCTATTGCATTCTGAAAAGCCAAATCTCTATATTAATTTTATGTTTTCTGCCCTCCCCCCATGCCCCTCCTCCACCCAGCACATGCATGTTGGTCATGTTTAAAGCAGGTAAAGCATTACTGCATTTAGAAGGATTGACCATACCAATTTGTTCAGAATCACCAAATGGATGCTATAATGTTACATTTAACCAACAGGGTAGTATTGTAAATGGTGGTGGCTTTTATGAATGAAATAGTTAGGTAGAACTGCGTTGCATTAATTTATATGAGGAGTTTATTTATTTATTGACATTTGTTTACCAGGAAAGTAGGACCAGATAATTTTAACCATTTTCAGTGGAGGTCCGCGGAGAAGTAAAAGAACAGAAAATACATATACATAGGTGAAAATTAACATCATATTACAAAATATTGTAAATACATAGATTAATGAAAATATTAATCTACATATTGATATATGAATTTACAGTATTAATACATAGAATAATGCAAATATTAATAGACATATCACATACAGAATAATGCACATATACCATCGTTAAAACAAGATAAATACAGTATCATGTAGCACTGAAAAGTGTTGACACATAATAACTGCAAGAGTTTATTACTTAATGTGAGTTGTAGCAGAATGAGAATCCACAATTCAGTTACTGTAGACATTTATTTGTATTCGATAACCAGAGCAGAGCACTGCCCCACATGGACCTTTTCCAGACTCAGCCCAGGGTCGCTGTCTTGTTAAGTGAAATGAAATGGAAGCAGAGGGAGTCAAACCTGAGACTTCAGGATGAAGCTGATTGGCAGCTCATGGCCTTCATCTTCTGGGCAAACTGCCAGACTGCCACTTAAAGGAAGAGTACAGCAGTTGTTGAACCCTAAAGTGAACAAAGGCCTAAATTATCAACTGAATAAAAATTAAACGAATAACTGAAACGATAAGAACTGGTAATCAAGACAAGTAAATCATGTAAGAAAATGAAAAGGGTTTCAAACAGCCAAAGGCACTTAGGAAGGAGGGTAGGAATGAATACCGAGAAGAAAGCAAACGAGTGCCAAAGATGCTAAACTGTACAAATTCAGAGAGGGATCTAGGAAAAAAGGTACAGCAGAAAGGTGAAAGCAGATTAACAGAAATTAGGGAAAGATAGGAATGAATATAGTGAAGCTTCATATGTGGCAGAGATTCTAAGCTAATTTTTATTTCGGTGTTGGTAAATAAAAAAAGAAAGGGAGACTATCATGCTGAAATGGGAATAAAAGCAAGGAGTGTGGTGAGAATCAATAACTGATGTTTGGTGCAATCATGAAAATGCAAAAATGGAAGTGAGAGACTCAGGAAAGAAAAAACATGGGAATTGTGTATTCCTCATACATTTCTGAAGAGCTTAGCCAGTCCAGTTATTCAGTAAATCAGTTTCTAGTGGAATATTACCAGGTTATTGGAAGGAAGATGTAGTAGAAACAATACTTAAAAGTGCTGCAAGAGAGAGAGACTGACAAATATAGCAAGTAAGCATAGTTTTCTCTTTACGTGTTATGTGTGTGAACATGCATGCATGTGTTTATGTCCATATGTGTTACTGTCCCAGTAATTGGATACTGTTGGAGTCTTAAAATGTTCTCCAGCCCTGTGATACAACAACATTGGACATCAAAATATAAAGTAGTGGAGCAGTGAGCCAAACTTTCGACATATATGTGTACATCTTCTCTCGGCCTAGAATGCTTTATTTGTAGTTTCCAAAAACAGTCTTCTTTTGAGACAATTCAGCTTAGAAAGTTAAATTGTTGAAGCAAATGTTGGTGAATCTTACTTCAGTGACATTACTTCTGGCCAGATGTATGTTTTGGGGGAGCATCTGTCATCCCCAGCTGTATTTCCATAGGTACCCAGCGTGCTGTATGCTACTGTAACTCTTCTCTAATGGAGATGTACTGCACGGTCAGTGGGTAGTGTCGATACCCAGTATAACTGTCTCCTGCTCACATTAATGCTAATATTCATGCTGTGTAGATTATCTGTACACGCACTACACACGTGTTACCTTCTTTTTAGTAATAATATCTTTGCTTTAAAGTACTAGATTCCACTTCTTTCTGAAATGCACATTACCCTTTTCCAACAGAGCATACCACATTTCTGACTCTTACCCTGAGACTTGCCTCTCAACCTTTATGTGCAAGAAATCTGGACAAAACCAAAAATAACATTGGGGGGGGGGGGGGGGGGCAAAGTCACAAATTCAGTAACAGTTTTTAAATATCACTCATAAAGTTGCTAGAGTAACTCATTTTGTGATAGTATACATGTTCATAAGGATATGAAGCTTGAAACTGAAATGTTCATTATTACTTAATGACATTAATACTCAATGCTTTGCGAGAAAAACACAAATTTTATGAGGAACAGACTGAAAATATGAGGCAAAAATATGAACATTCTGCAAAACTCTGAACAGTTGAGAGGCATGCCCTAATGTTTGTGCATGTAAATGTGCACCCAGTGTTCAGTGTCTGTTTCAGCTAAAAATATCGAACTTTTAATGAAGATACTTATTTGTATAAATAAAATAAAAAGCAAAAATATAGTAGTAATATTATATGTCAGATGTGAATGTTTTTTCAAATTTGTAGACATAGAAATTTTCCCTTTCAACTCCCTCCACTTCCTCCTGCCTTTTGTTTAATATTTAATGCATATTAATCAGAAGTGGTCTGGGGAGATGCTGCATTTTTATCAGTCAGACTAAAGCCATGCAGAAGGGCATAGTGTATTACATTTGTTTACAGTAATGAAGTGATTAAATCAGTTTGCCTTTGAAATTATTTTTATGCAGTAATTTTGTTGCCTGGCACACAGCTAAGATCCTTATCTGATCAGAATCAGACTATGACAGGGCACCCAACAGCAGAAGGCAGGATGTGTATGTCCATTCCCGAACAACCTGCTTTTGTACTTATGAGTAAAAAGAGCTTTTGAGGTTCTCCAGTTCAATCCTCGGCTGTGGGGCCTTCTGTGCAGAGTCTGCATGCCCTCCTTGTGGTCGCGTGGGTTTTCCTCTGGTTGCTCCGGTTTCCTCCCACATACCAAAGACATGCTGTAGGTGGATTGGATACTCTAAATTGGTCCTAGGAATGAGTGTGTGCATTTGTGTGCCTTCTGTGGAAGGTTGGGCGCCAGGCTGGCAACTTGACACTGTGAAACTCCACTGCTAATCATGAGTGGACAGTTGATCCGCTGTGGCGACCCCTAACCGGGAAAAAGCCAAAAGAAGAAGAAGTAAAAAGAGCTTTTCTGAGGTAGAGAAATCTTCACAAAATAATGTTCCAACAGCAGTATAAATCAAATGCAAAATATCAGACCTATGCTTTTATAAATTTTAGTTTCAAAAGCTTGAAGACAAGCATCAAGAATTAATTCAGCAGAAAATCACTACATGTGACATAAATGGAATAAGGACTGAATCTCAACTGCTGAAAAATGGCTACAAGTTTGTGACAGAATGAAAGAAATCATTGTATCTCGCAACAGAAAACGATAAAATCTAAACCTGAGAAACTGGAATTTTTACATGCTGTAATACATAAAACATTCGACATAGTTTATGGCAATGCTTGATGTTTTCCTTTTGCTACAGTCATGCACTGGAATGCAACTGCAGAGAGTCTATTTATCAGGTCAGAAGGGCTCAACAACCATTACTGGCCTGGACTTGCTTCTAAACAGCAAACATGTTAAATATATATGGATTTATAGAGTTTTCTTGAACAATCTCCCCTTACGATGGGTAGTGAGGACCAACTTACTGCAGTGAAAGCCCACTAAGACAAGTTAAAGGTTATTGAAAGGTGAAGCATTTATTTATATTTCTACCACAGTGTTTAAGGTAAAACGTCTAGGATCACAATGTTAATTCTTAGCATCTCATTTGCCTCTGAGGTGATAAAGGAATTTCTCATAGTGAACTACAAACATCTGTGTATGTGATTGTATTGTGTATAACAACCTATACCCACAAGGGTTGTAACATATAGAGGAATCTACCTGTGTTAAGTAGGTTAGTAAGGGACACTGTTATCTTTTTCTTTCATTATAGTACTTCCAGATGTGTATTGTGTACCCTATTCCCTTTCCACAAATGTGTGAGTTGAGTACAGTGGAACCATGCAGGATCTAGGCATGTGTGATCGTTCCCACAACATCCTGATTGTGATTCAAGAACATATGGCTCTACAACTGACTGTCAGGCACCACTAATAATCATCCCAAAAGCAGGGTTCCCCCAGCACTGTCCCTCCCAAGGAAGGCAAGCAAGCAAACTTTAGCAGTCATTACTCCTTACCTTGGACAGCTCCCCCCTTCCCCCCTCAAGTGCCTGAGACCCTAATCATACTTGGGTTACCAGCAGTGCAGATGTTACCAGCAGTGCAGATGTTCATTCTTGCCTTTATGCCATTGGGCCAGCTAGATTTGCCAGAAAATGGAGATAAGTAAAGTGCTTAGGCTCACCTTGCAAAGTAGTTGGGGACAGAGGTTGTCTGTAACCCATCCTGGGCAAAGGAAAATAAATGTCAAGCAAGGGCTGAAATAGCAATACCTTCAAATTCTGGTTTGCATGCAAAAAATACTTTCTTCTGAAAGGTTTATTGATCAGACTGGGAATGACAAATCACAAAATGAATCCAGTTTGATGAGGTAACAGGGAGGTAGTTCTGCAATCTGAATGAAGCTATACATAAAATACTCAGGGGGAATCTAAGCACATTGTTATCACCCTTCTGTTAATATAACAATATGCATTTCAAATGGCACTATTTCATCTGGGCAGATGTCACTTTAATTTGCATATTTTGCAATCCTATTGGGCTGCTCAGTCAGCATCTTATTTGAAACCCACGTTTAGCTTCTGTTCTGATGCATGACTGATTTGTTTTAATTAAATGTCACATATTTGTTCTTTTTAGTGAAATGTTTAATTAAGACTAAACAAGGTTGCACACCACTACCAGAGCATTGGTAAGTCTGCTAATGATTAACAGAGTAAAATGCTGACATGCAGGAAACAAATTATAGCCATTTATCAGTAAGTGCAATAGACTGTACTCATGTTGACAAAATGGGAGCTCGTTTAAGTGGGAGTCATCTATATTTGCATTTAAAAAAAGTATTTATAAATTTTAAACTAAAGATACTTATTTTCTTCATTTCTTATGTCAGAATTCCCTAACAGTTTTGTTCACTTAGATGTTTAATGTACTGTTAATTGGGGAAATGTTTATTAGATCGTTCACATTGGAATGAATGGCTAGAATTAATTTGTATTCATTTTCATTTTCGAAACTATGTTTTTTTTATTAATTTCTAAACTGTGTTTTTTTTTTTATTAATTAATTACTAAGCAGAAAAGTCTAAACAGGGGTGACCTGGGAAGCTAGTTTATTTAAGGGATTTGATGAAAGCCAAAAAGTGCGGACATGGCAGTGATGGTTATTAAAGTCAGGTGAGGAGTCTGCAGCTTATTAACAACAGATTGCCTTATGCCACTTAACCATATAACAACAACTGTTTGTCTTAACCAGTTGCTAAAATTGCATGTAAAAAGAGAAGTAATATGAATAAACAACAAGACCTTAGATATGTATGTATAAGTAACTTATATTAAATGTACTAATATGGTAATGATGTATAAGGTTCAAAGGAGATTATGGGATGCTATGCACAGTAAAAGGTAGTCACATGACTGTATAAAATGGGTAGCTTCATGTACTTGAGGGATAAACCTCTGACCATCACACAGATAATTAAATGGTGAGCTCTATGTCCTGGAAGGATAAACCTCTGACCATCACCCAGATACTCATAAGATCATAGGATCATAGGAGATTTTTAAGCTGTCATCCCGGAGGTCATTTTAACCCTAGACATTTCAACCCATTGTAATACTGTAGAAGTACTAATCAATATCTAAGATGCATTTAGTGATGACTGCCCATGTCCATGAGGGTTGTGGACACTATCCCTGGTAAGAGTTTACAATGCCCCATTCACTCATCCAGGTTCTTCTTGAACAGTGTCATAGAAGTGCTCTGTTTCACATGAATTGGAATTGGTAACCTGTTCCAAAGATGTGGCAGTCCCTGGGAGATAAATCTGTCCCTCCAGCATGTCCTATTTAAGTCACATGCCATTAAGTCCCTGGAACGGGTAGCCCTAGACCCATTTGATTTACAGATATGCAGTAAGTTCATTAGGTTTGGGTCTTGGGTTGCTCTGTAGGCCAGGCATAAGTCTCCCCTAAGAAGTCTATATGGTACAGAGTGTAGTGACATGGACTTTGGTTGGTCCATGTAAGGCACATGCTGGAGGCCCTTGAGCTTCATTATTAGAAACCTCTGAGGTCTCCCTAATTGCTGCAGGTGGTTAGTATGGTACATACTGAATGGGGCGTTATACTCAATTATGGACCAGATAAGTACTGAGTATGTGGGGGGATTATAACTTCTTTTTGCTGTCGAGGCGATGCCTTTACTAATCAAGTGAGCAATGTATAAAGCTTTCCTTACAATGCTAGACACGTAGTGGTCGAAGTTAAGGTAGCAATCAATCTGTGATCCCAGATCCCTTACCACTTCATGGGTACTAAGGGTATTATTGTTGATTTGATAGTGTGAAGGGACATAGTTTGTGCCAAAGGGAATTATGATGCATTTCTCTGCATTCAGTTTGAGACCGTGGCTAATACACCCTTTGCTGGTCTGTGTGAGACCCTCCTGGAGTATACTGACATCATTTGGGGATTCAGTGATTGCACCAAATTTGCAGTTGTCTGTAAAATTGGTTAGCTACAACCCTTTAGTTTTGACAGGAACGTCTGAGAAGTATATGCTAAACAGTAGGGGGCCCAGCACTGACCCTTGTGGCACCCCACTGGTAACAGGTCTGCTGGTTGATGTGGAGTCACTCACTTTGATAGTGTGTGTCCGGTTTGTGAGCCAGTTGGCAACTCACCTTAGAACGAAGTGGTTTACATTAGTTTGCTAAGTTTATCTTTAATGCCTGAATGTGGGATTGTGTTGAAAGCCTTTACCAAGTTCGGGCGGCACAGTGGTGCAGCGGTTAACGTTGTCGCCTCACAGCAAGAGATTCCCTGGTTCGATTCTCGGCTGGGGTGCCTTCTGTGTGGAGTTTGCATGTTCTCCCTGTGTTCGCGTGGGTTTCCTCCGGGTACTCCGGTTTCCTCCCACATTCCAAAGACATGCATCTGGAGCATTTCTCCCCGGGCCTCCGCTGAAAACAGGCTCTGTGGAACCTAGTCGGACATTCCCGGTCAACAAATGTTAAATAAATAAATAAATAAATAAAATAAGTTGAGGTATGCTGTGTGGGCAGATTTGCCCTCATCAATGGCCTTGGTTACACTTTCAAAGAAATCCATGAGATTGAAAAGGCAGGATCTGCCCTTCATGAAGCTGAATTGGGTAGGATCTAGGGTTTGGAGGTCACCTATGTCTTTATTTATGAGATCCTTAATAATACATTCCATGCCCTTACAGATGAGGCTGGCCAGGTTTATGGGTCTGTAATTCCCTGGGTCTGTTGCTAGGCCACCTTTGTGGAAGGGAATAACTGTAGCTGTTCTCCATTCTGCAGGAACAAAGCCTTTGGTTAGGCTATGATTGAAAAGGATACTTAGTGGTGATGCTAGTTCATATTTTAGCTGTTTAAAAGACAGCCTGGGATGCCATCTGGTCCCATAGAGACTGTGTTATTTGCCTTGGACAGGGCTTTGAGTACCTGTTCTTCAGATATATAAGGTGGGGGGGGGTTGGGGGAGGGTTTGTTGTAAGTCAGGATGGGATAAGGGAGTGAAATGTTTGCTCCTTTTCATGAAGAGATGAACCCCTGACTGTCTCACAGATAATCAACATGTTAGCTCTATGTCCTGGATAGATAACCCCCCTAACCATCACCCAAATGAGTTTGATTGGAGGTCCAGCCATTAGACAGATCAGCAGAAAAGGTGGAAGTGAGTGGCTGACACTAACTCACTAGTCCTAACTAGAGGAGTTGTTATACATCCCATTACAAAGAGTGACATCTGTTTGATAGACCACAGGTAATGGTTGATCAGTATGGTGGGTATTTAGATGCATGCAATCATATAGCGGATGAGTGTTTCAAGCATTACACAATGCCTACCAACCAATGAGTGGAGAGGTTAGGAAAAGAGGGCAAGAACATCTCCTATATTTCCTGCAGGATGCTGATTGATGATCCACAACTCTCACCTCCTTTTACTGGTGTGCGCATATCCAGAGAAGCAACAGGGATGAATGATTCAATAGGGAATGGGGGTGCAGAGGTCACAGCACAGATCAGGAGATTCAGTGGTCACAGGGGAGACTGAAGGGCAAAAAGTGAGTAAAACAAAAATCAAACAGAAAAAAACATTTTTGTTACATTTTGTCTCCATTGTCTGCTGCTCATCAGCCCCTGGCAGTCATTTGGCCTGCTTGCTCCACTTCACTAGAGTCAGGATCAACTGGGAAGGGCCATTATTAAGGCAGTCATTAGGAGTGGCTTGTATTTTTCCTTGATAACCTACTTTCTGTGCTTGCTCAGGTATGCTGAGGAAGGTGGGACGTGGAATGGGTTCATAGCACAGTACCGCCCCTGTTTCTGCAAAGGATTAACAGTAGGAAGCAACCTCAGTTGCAGTGTACACTACCTCTTTCTCTCCAGGGATAGCCAAGTAGGTCATAACCTATTACTTCGCTCCCTCCCTACCTGTCTCTTCCACTGGGGCTGCTAAAAAACAAGTTGTCACCCAGCTCACAGTCAGGGCTCCTGTCTGTGCTACAAAAGCCAGGTAACAGACAAAAAATGCTGTAGCAAACGAATTGCCATGTTCAAAAGAACTACTGCCATCACTAGATAACTCATATTAGAAGTCAGAGTGACAATACATAACATTAGATAACAGACAGAAAAAAGGAAAAATAAGACATAAAAGTTGGAGGGAAATATATTGTGCTGCAGTAGCTATGGATTTACAATGCAACAGACTCTGGCAAGAACCTAGACTATCTATGGGTTTTTGCACACCTGATACAAGATGAGAGAATAACAGGAAAGGTTAACTGATCAGGTAAAACTAAAATAAGAACTAAGAAGGTTCTAGTATGAAGGAAGGCAATGATAAATTGCCCTGGGCAAAACTGGAAGGTGGAGTCGGAGTTAGGTGACAGAAGAATAAGTGAGTTGTACATATATGTAGTGATAATATGGGACCTGACTAATAAGCATGACCGCTGACCTTTGCACTGTGGAACTGAATTAGCACTGCTGAAGGAGATGATGAGGCATCTAAACTGAAGAGTGGAAGATGCAGAGAACCACTCTTGTATGGACAGTTTCTATATTATTGTCCCAACAATAGGAGAGGATGCTCTGGTAATATTATTTGCAGGGTTACTGGCAGGACCAGAGGGCCTAGGATATCTGTGGAAAAGATGCATGCATTTAGGCCCTGAGGAGGCAGGGCAGATTCTACAAGGCACCTCCTTGCCAGCTGCAGTCATTTGAGTCCAAGGTATGGATATTAAACAGAGTAGCTGAAATGAAAGGCCAGAGCTTTCAGGATCATAAACTAAGATGCATGGAAGATTTTGCCTATATATCTGGTACTAGACTGGAACACAACCCAGAATGGTGTATCTAGTTTAAGTGGGTATTTTCTGGCTGAGGCACTGTTAGCCCTTTATAAGAAGATAAAGGAAGCTCTGAATGTCCTGTCATAAATAAACTGAAAGAATGATGACAGCAGAAGGTAAGGCAGTCGTTTGCATGAGACATATGAGCAAGGAGGATGTGTGATGGGGAACACAGGTGCAACACAGGTAGAAGACTGCATGCTGAACTTATTCAGGTTAGGGGTGGCAGTGACAGTGTAGTGGTGCTCCAAAAAGTCCAGGAAGGAGGGGAAATGAGATTGCTCAAACTAAATGGTAAGAAGGAATGGAAAATATATAGGTAGATTTAAATCCTCTAGAGAATATCACAGTTAGATTCAAAAGAGAGGGAAGGTATGGTGTTAAAGTGATGAGGGTCAGACGATGTTCAAAGGTAAGGAGGTGGAGGAAGCCAAGAAGCAACCAAGGTACATTCTTTTAACTGAAGCAGCCAATCAAGATTCAGGCATTTGCAAATGTTGCACAACTGAAACAAAAGATGATTATAGCAATAACCCACACCTGGGTGTGGGTAATGCTGGATTTACCCACGGTTGGTGTGGTTTGGTCAGGAGGGTGAAGCCTCCTTGCTGCCCTTCCGCAGCTGTCTGGTATTCTGTGGCAGTTCTGATGTACTGCGCATGCATATGCTTACGCAGTACATCAGATCTGTGGGTGGAAGCAAGGGAGAAAGCAAGATCTCTGTTGCTTTTTACAAACTGTCTCGCTATGTTAAAGGAATTTAACATGGTGAGACAGCTTTAAAAAAAGCAACGGAGAAAGCAAGATCTCCGTTGCTTTTTTAAAGCTGTCTTGCTATGTTAAACCCATTTAACATAGCGAGACAGCTTTAAAAAAAGCAACAGAAAAAGGAAGATCTCCGTTACTTTTTTTAAAGCTGTCTCACTATGTTAAGCTCCTTTAACATAGCAAGACAGTGTGTAAAAAGCAAAGGAGATCTTGCGTTCTCTGTTGCTGTAAAAAAAGACTTATACTAATGGAAAAAGTCTGGGTGACCAGACCTTTTTCCATTAGTATAAGTCTAATTTACAACATGCACACTGACCAATCAGCATGCACGTTTTGTAATATTAATGGAGGGTCGTTGTATAATAGTATTTTTTTAATTTTATACTAGGTCTGTCTTTTCTATAGTTGCTGTTTTATTATCCACTTTTTAAACTCTAATATTCATGTCAGTTGGTTACTTGCATCTTAACTTTTACTAAATAATTAGTGCTAAATAAAACCTTTGTTTTGATTTCCAAATCAATATTTGTAAAATTACAGCAGTGATTTCCCATGCCAAAAAAAGTGATGCCACTCCATGCATTATAGATAAGAATAGATAAGAACCAGTAGTCATTTGACAGGAAAATACACTCAACATGAATTCAAGTTATAATTTATTAGTATGCCTTTATCATGATATTTCTGTGAGAGAGGTGTTTTGGATAAAAATATATATAATAATTATAATTGTCTAATGTTTCTTTTGATTACTGTGCAACCTTTCTAAAGTTAAGTACTTCATAATCTATAGCTATTTGTAGCTGGAAGTACTTTCTTATCTTTTTTGCATTACTGCATAGGTATCTTCAGTTTCTAATAATGTTTAATGTATTTCATGCATTTTCACTGTCCATGTGAAGAAAGAGTTTTCATTTTATTTTACCCAGTAACGTACTATGATACAACATCTGAATTTATAAATTCACTGTGGACCCAGCCAGTGATTATCTAACTTTGTATCAAAATCTGGAATCTGTAGTGAGTTTTTTTTTTGCTCTTTATAAACGGTTAGTCTGTCTCTAGTACTGTTTGTCTTAACTGTCATGTATAACTTTGTCTGGCTCGGTTTAATTACTTTGTATCTTTATTTGACGAAAATATATTTTTCTTACTTTGATTCTATCTGTTGTCCACTGAATTTTTTAGTCAAGAAAATATTCTGTCAAGTAATGTATGTTACCTTTCTAGTGAAGAACTTTTTGATTTTAAAATAATAAAACAAAATGTCACACAGTTTAAATTATTTTCCTGACTATTATTCTTTAGTGTTCTCAGCATTTGTTCATGTTTTCCAATTTTTTTTCTAATCTTTTGACAACTAACAGCTACTTTCTGTCAAGATTACTTGAAATATACTGTAGGTAACACTCAAACACAGATGTGGATTTTCACTGGACAAACACAGGTCTTACAGTTACTTGAACATTTATACAAATGGAGATTTTCACTGGATATTAATAAGTTATTAATGTTAGGTACAGTGCTTTAATATATACTTGCGTCTAAAAAGAGAGAAGAGAATAAATCCTTTCCACTGGCTAAAAGAAGCACCTTAGAAATACCAGTGCGAGAAAAAAAATCTCAGTTAAAAACTCAGATGCTTAGAAGTACAATATATATAATTCAAGAGACACAGTGTGTGTGTGTGTGGTGTGTGTGTGTGCGTGTGTGTGTGTGTGTGTGTGTGAGAGAGTGTGTGTGTGTGTGTGTGTGTGTGTGTGTGTGTGTGTGTGTGTGTGTGTGTGTGTGTGTGTGTGAGAGAGAGAGAGAGAGAGACTGAAACCTTAGGCATCTAGGTTCATGACCTGCTAGAAAAGTGAGGACACTCCATGCATTATACATAAGACCCAGTGGTCATTGGGCAGGAAAATACACTAAATATTAGTTCAAATTATAATTTATTAGTATGCCTTTATCATGACATTTCTGTGAGACAGGTGTTTTGGATAACAATATGTATAATAATGTCAGTAATGTCTATATTACAGTGTAGTATTTTAAATAAAGGAAGTACTACCAAGAGAATAATGTAGCAGAGTGGAATGTATGGATGCATATATGCTGGTTCATAGGTTCATAGGTTCATACTAGGCTATCTGCCCTAGGGCATTTATAAGCCTAGCCAGAGTGTGTTTGGCTTTTGCCACCCATTTTAAATTAATTTTGCTATGCCCTTTTTCGAGGTTAGTATACTGTGCCTCTGTCTAACAGTGACACAGAAGTGATACCCGGGGTAAACCTACGATCTCCCATCCACTTATCAAGATTCCTCTTGAAGAGAGTCAATGAGGGACTCTGCCTAACCTGGACAGGGATTTTATTCCAGAGTGAAGGATAGCCTGACCATCCTAACAATTAGTTTTAAAAGAGACAAAGTTATGTGCAATTAGTATGTCACACAGGAATGTGTTTTATGTAACAGCCTTTCACCTTTTCTAGTACAAACTGGATGAGGTCAGTTTTGGTCAAGTTTAGCATAATCCAGTTAAACTACCTCCTTGGTGTTTCCCATGGAAAATCACTGCTATTATGGTTTGTAAGTGCAGGATGGCAGCAATTCCTTTTTTTTTCAGGGGGGGGGGTCTCCCTTCTTCATGTTGGTGCAATCACAGTGTTGATATATATAGGTTTTGGGTAGGTGTGGGGAACTTGCCCCCACATGGATGGTATGGGGGCTTGCCTGCTACAAAAATGCTTATATTTAATGTTTTTTCAAGTTGAATTCCATACCAGTTATGCTCAGTGAGTTGTTTCCTCCCTTGAGTTGTAACCCAATGAATTGTGGAAACAGGATCAAAAGCAAGAAAAAACAGTGAGTTAGTTGGGTTAGAATCAGAGCTTCCGTATGTTAGTATATCAACTGAAATCCTGGCTGATACCCTTCAAAAGAAGCAGTATTGAGCACACAATGTTGTTACAGTGTTAAAAATGCACTGACTACCAGGGTCTTCCAGACTGTCAGCCTTACAATTAATAGTATTTAACCCGAACTGTTAATCTTATATGATGTTAACCACTACAGTTGCTTAAATAAAACACAGTTGCTAACACTAGACAATCCTATCAGCCTTTCAAATATTGTAAATACTAGGCATAGTTTATTAAAAAACAATAAGGCAGTGCAGTTTTGCATTTGGCAATACAGTTTGGGGTAAGAGCACAACAGGCAGCTTTTCTTTCTAATATAACTGTAATAAAAAAAAAAAAGATCAGAGATGTCTTTATTAAGTCACTGAATGAAGGTTGAGTTTGCTGTTGTACTGTTGTACTTGACTTTGTACTACTCGACTTTGTGAATGCAATGAGGGCTAGAGGCATAAACGTGAAAACAGTAGTAAACTTTGTCTATTTCTGCACCTGCAATAAGGAACTGATTTAGACTTTGCAGGGCATGTCATTGTAAGGGTCTTAGATTGAAGCTTCACAGTCAATAGCAAGTTACTTAGTGAAGCTAACTACCTTAGGGTGCTTCCAGCACAGCTAGATGTTCTGGGGTAGTTATTCTGACCCCACCAGGCTGGCTGTCCTTTGCAGCATCCTGTTTTTAGCAACTGCTTCTGTGGGGTACAGAACTTAAAAAATGAGCGTGCTGGAAGCAACTTTTGCCTCCTTCTTTGCTAACACTAGAGTACTTATCCAGGGGCATATATTCCATTTAGATCTCATAATGATATGGTAGCCATTAACTGAGAGTAGCCTTCCTGTTGCACCTCTGTATCATAATATTATGGCACTTATTAATGAAAGGCAGCTTTTCCAATTCCATATCATAACATGTAGATTTTGTTATCCATTGGCATCCTTCCTGCCTCTTTAATGCAACAGTACTGCATGTTGTCCAGGAACAATCCCTTCTACCTCCATTTCTCATGTAATTCTGTCTTTGTTATGCTACATTGTTCTGATGTGTCATGCCTGATCATAGTAAACCAGAAGGTTTCTTATCCCATGGTCTGCGTGCCATCATGCTGCTATGGAACTATACACAAGGTCTACTATGGCAATATACAAAGCATGCTGAGAACATACCTTGAGGTACTGAAGACCCTCTCCTGTGGAACAGTACAAAATCTGAAGATCTCAGTGCCCAGTGGCTACTGGAAAGGGCAACTATGCCAATGAGACAAAAAAAACATATCATACACCAGAAAATATGGCATGCAACCAATGCTGATGCTAAGCAGTCATTTCCTTCAAAAAGTAGAAGTTCATTCTACATGGTATAATAAAAGGATACTTAGCAGTTCTTTACTTTATGGCCTTCTTACACCTCCACTTCAGAAATGCAAGACCTGATAATGTTAGTACTGACCCTTTGAAAATAAACTATGAACAGCCAATTGTAAAATTTGTGGTTATACCTTTTTAACTGTCATGTTGAATGAATCGGATAGTTTTAACAGTCATGCTGAATAAATCAGATAGTTTTAACAGTCACGTTGAAGGAATCAGGGCCAGCATTTCTGATACTTCTTAACAGGCAATTTTTTTTGCACTCTTAACTTTAGCCTAATTACATACAGCAAAAGTTTTAAGGACACTGTTGACATCAACTATTACACAAGTGAACTGAAAGTTCTTGGGGTTACTAACACGTATCCAGCCAAAGACACTTTGTGGCCTGATAACCTTCCCACAGAGTTTGCTGTAGACAGAGCTTGAGTAATGTCATAAAACTGAACCATTGGGTCACTGGCAGCATCATTTGAAGTGGTCCACTCTATGTTAGTCAGCCGTAATTATAGGTTTAGATTTATTATTTGTATAAAACCCGTGATCAAGTCTTCAGTAACAGCTGAATGCTTTCCACAGGAAATGAAAATACTGGCAAAAGAGAACAGTTTTGAATAACTGATTTTGATATTAATAAGCATGAATTTAAGTTTATGCATACAGAATTTGCTAATCAGATAAAAAGCAATTATGATCATTCTTGTGAAGAACCGCAGCATCACATGTGCGCTTCGTTAATTTATCATATCTGAATCTTGACTAGCCTAGCAGAGTGAAGGATTGACCTAGATCTCCAGGTTTTGGCCATGTCTCTTACAGCCACAAGTCACTGATTAATGAAGCATACTATATCTTTAAATTCACTGCTCTTTTCCCACATGAGTTTAATACTGGAAATGATTTTAACAGGCTTATTTTTTAGGTAATTAAGCAATCACTCTTATGAGTTAATTGTTACTCTGATTTGATTATAAATATGGCATTTATTTTTGATGCAATTTGTTTTTTATTCTAGAGAATGTATACAGCTGAGAGTGTTAGATATTTCAATTAATTCCATTTTGATTTGTTATCCGGAGACGTTAAGTTGACTTTTGCTTGTATTTATTTGTTTATTTATTTTGGCTTTGAACTGGTTTTAGCCATGTTTCTGACGGGACATAAAATCGGGTTGTTACAAATTAAGTCGTATATAAAAAATGAACTTAATTCTGAATACTTCTAGCATTTTCTTAAGTGTAAAAGTTTCAAGTCCTCCAACTTAAGCTGAATGGTATTCAATGAATCAATGATGGTATTAGTACAATGTGAGCCAAGATTATATTGTACATCGCCTGAGGTGAGCATGGCAATTTTACAAGGTGTATAACAGAATAACTCTTTGTTATCAATTAATGTCATGAATTTACTTTTACAAAGCTTTTTTTTCTCTGATGGCAAAAACATTTTGTAGGTCTTTCTCATTTCTGTTGGTGTTTTGTAGTAAGTATAGATGAACGCATATATGACTTACATTCATATTCATGCTTCGAGTCCCAGTTTTAAAGCTTTTGAGGTAATAATTCTGATAAAAGTTATTAGTTGCAAAACACACTGACTGGTAGCAAGTGCACCCAGGGCTAACAGAGACAGAATCATCATCATATAATTAGGTTTCATTCTGCTGCCTGATGAAGACTGCATTGGATTGACCAATGATGTTGTAGGAGCAGGTCTACTATTACATAAGGTGACCTAGGTTAGGGTGAGAGGTAGCACAGGTGCTCAGACCACTATTTGTAAATTATTTAGGCTTTTCCACCTTGGCACAGAAACCTCCCAAAATATTTTAAGCCTCCACTAGGACCCAGTGAGCATGTATGTTTTCTAAGAGGATGGTCAACAGTAATCATGGTAATATATGAATTAAGATGGGGGAAGGAGAGTGATAACAGGCTCCTGCACCCCAGGGCCCTAGAGCCATCAGTGACCCAAGAGTTTATAATTGTGTGAAGAAGACCATGGGAAGCATTCTTACACCAGTGAGGTGGTGCAGTTTTCAATGTGAATAATACCAACCCTTCTTAGATTCTGTTGCTGAGCCTAAGAATTTCACATGCAATAACTTTAGTGTTATCACCTGCAAAGAAAGTAACAGGTGAATATAATTACTTGTTCTGTATCTACTGACAGGTATTTGGCTTTGTCTGTATATCTGTACCATCATGCTATATTATTATTATATTATCCCTTACAAATATCACTTACAAATAATTATATGATGAAACTTACAGCTGCCACACTTGTCCAGGTCATAGCTGAAAATGATCATCGCAACAGCCTTGTTAGGAAACTAAGTTATTAAGTAAATAAATAAATAAATGCAGGTTTGAATGAAGCAAAGGCATACTAACTATAAAATAATACTGATGAAACTAAAAGCCAGAAAGGTGTGCAGGAGCTTGGAAATTGCATACTTCTGAAATTAAAAAAGAAAAACAAAACAACAATATAGTTCTGCGTAGTAAATGTTGTGGGCTATAAAACACTACAGACCAGTAGTGTTTTTGTGCAATTGTATTTACAGTCTATATAAGGGGAGTATATGCCTGCCACATACATTGCCTTATATGTGTAATGAGCACTTTTTGTTGTTCAGTAAGACTTTATAGCTCACTTTGCTTTATATCGGGAATAATGATAGCTTACTATTTATCAAAATATTTGTGTGGTCACTCTATACTGCAATATAGGATTTACAGGGGAGAAATGTTCTCATTAAAAAATACATTTTCCGACTATTCTCCTGTAGCAGTTTCTTCCATCTGAATAATTGCACCTGATACCTACAGCAGTAACCTAAATATACAGTTTTCTGTTCGTTTTTGTAGACGTCTGTATGCTGGAGGTTTCCTGTATCTGCAACTTTGAGTTATAGTACATTAATGTCTTACACATACTGTTACTATTTTCTTTTGGAGCAATAATTCAGAGGAAACACATTTGTTAAAATTAAACACTGCAATTCTGCCCTGAAGTAGTTAATACAGCAGTATGAGTGCACTTATGTGCAGTGTCCTGACTCTTAACTCCTGGGATGTTGTTAGGTAACTTACCATCACATGACAGTAGTTGTAGCTAAACTTTACCACTGTAAACTACTTAGCATCACGTGACAGTAGTTGTAGCTAAACTTTACCACTGTAAACTACTTAGCATCACGTGACAGTAGTTGCAGCTAAACTTTACCACTGTAAACTACTTAGCATCACGTGACAGTAGTTGTAGCTAAACTTTACCACTGTAAACTACTTAGCATCACGTGACAGTAGTTGTAGCTAAACTTTACCACTGTAAACTACTTAGCATCACGTGACAGTAGTAACTAAACTTTACCACTGTAAACTACTTACCATCAAATGACAGTAGTTGTAGCTAAGCTTTACCACTGCAAAGTATTGCCTACAGAGTGTTTCTTTAGAAGATAGTTGGTTATCTTGGATGTCTCCTGTAGGAACAATCATTTATGTTCAGAACATGCCCTCTTCCTACTCTTTTTTCATCTTTGTCTCTTTTTACTATCCCATACTCTTTTGCTTTGTACTTTTAAGTGACCAAATGAAATGGATAAAAAATCTGTCCCAAAGTATTTTTTAACTAGGCCTGATTTATATTGCATCATACAAAAAACTGTATCCAGCTTCACATCTAATATATCTTTTTCAAAATGCATATTCTTATCATCTAATTATGATGCACATCCAGTGCATTATTAAAATATTAGATTTTTATTCTTTTTTGCAATATTTTATACAATTTGTTAGTAGACCATGTTTAAAGTTTATATTATCCTCACAAATTATCTTGCTCCATATAGTTTTCCCAATGTTGTCGTGTCTTTCGGCTTTTCCCGGTTAGGGGTCGCCACAGTGGAACTCTGGTCCGCTAATGATTGGCAGTAGATTTTTACGTGCCGAGTTGCCAGCTCTGACACACAACCTTCAACGAAGGTACGCCTATTCACGCATGTCTCCACAAAGAAGACGCTTTAGCTGAGAATCGAACAGGACAACGTCTTACTGTGAGGCGACAATGCTACCGCAGCACCACCACCGCATATAGTTTTCCCAATATTATTGCTAAAACATCCTGTACAATTTCAGTGACAATGATCAAATCATTAAAAACTGATCACCTAACAGTAGAGTCACATGATTGCAGAATAACTCCTGAAAGCACTTTCTTTTTGCTCATGTTCATCTAAACTTATAGGGCATTCTATCTTATCGTGCCCCCTTTCAAAATCTTATACAGTACTTCTTTCATTTTCTAAAATGAAACTGGAATTAAAGTTGTCTCTTCCATGGTATGTTTTAAGTTTTTGTACTTGCTTAACTTAGGGAACTGGAATCCAAGGTCTTATGCTGTGCATAGAATCTCTCAGATCCATTTTTTGTGTTCATATTTTTTTAACTTTAGCAGTTTTCTTCTTCTAGTATCATAGGTGAAATTAACTATAGTGACCTCATTAATAAATTCAATAACAATAATAAATAAATGGATCACTGAAAGAATGGAATAAATACGTAAATGTTATCCACACATATTTTAACTACATAATCAGGTATAATTAATACCATGGCTATTTCTAAAATTTCACTGCATTACTTACGTTTGTATTTAGTCACAACACTATTTGAAACAACTATAAATATAATAAAATTGTAGATCTGTCCTAATCCAAACATCTAATTTAAAGTAATATATCTGCAATAAGTCAATAATTATATTTTCATCTTCTAAAATAAATCACAGTTATTTAAATCCACATCAATATTGCCTGTGTTTTGTTTGCCCCTTCTGGATAATGGACAGCATAATAAAATGGCTTCCTAAGACATATAATTAATTTGGTTTAAAAAGTATAATCTTACTGTATGTGTTTAATAGTAGCCAAATTAAGTATTGATTATAATGTTTCTATCAATCTTGCTGGTCCGCCTTAATATTCAGGGTAACTCTATCTGAAATCAGAGTTAATTCACTTTTGTCTTATTCACCAGACATATGCAAATGGCATATACAAACTGTTAAATAAATATGTTATTTAACATCAATAAGTGTACTTCTGTGAATCTAGCATTAATCTACAGTTGACATGTTACTTTAGTGCATTCATGTGCAATTGTTTTTGTATGCAGTGCATTAGCAGGATACCAGTATGACAGATATGAGTGTGTTCATTCGCACCAAATGGTTTGATTCACTGAATTTGTGGCTGGATGTGGGTATCACCTTTCCCTGAGGTGCAGTGACCTGAGAGTTTATTATGATAAGAAGGGTATGCAAGAAGTGGGATCAGAGCTTTATTCCTTACATGAAATGCACTTTAAAAATGCATGACAATACAATTTTAAAAAATCTGTTTTATTTGAAATGGCATTCATACTTGCTCTGCGCTCTATCACCGTAAACTTAAGCAATGACATTTCAGTTTCCTTTATTCATAATAAATGCTTCATACCATATTATATATGAAACTTCTGCTTACACAATTAAACTGTAAACTCTTAATTTCTTGCCCGGATCTGCCCTCAGTACTTGCCTATATAAGTTTCTGAATTAAGGATGTGTCATTGTTCAGTCTTAAAAGTCCCCTAAATACTGCAGATTATGCGTACCTTGAATTGATGTGTCTGCTTTAGATAGTCATATCAGTCAAACTAATTTATTATATTGATTCTTACTTTCTCATCTCTTAGACTCCACCTTGCTATAATGTACCTACAAGCTGCTGATATTAATTATGAAATGTGCAGAAACATAGCTGACTCCTTATTTGTCCAGAGATGTCATAGTAGTGCAGTTGAAGGTAATTTTTAAAATGGCATATTTTATAAATTTCCTAAAACAAGCTTCATTTCATAATTACAATACATTTTTTGGAAGATGCATGTTGTTGGGGAAATGACATTTTACAGAGTTTGGAAGCAAAGCACTATATCTTGATTATGTTTAAGGAAGGCAGCTCTTTCATAATAAATCTTTGTCAAGCCTTCTCTGTTTGAATGACTGATAGTGCTAACACTACATTAAGCAACATATGCCATACAGTTTAATACATTTTATCAGTTAATCTAATTTGCTCATACACTTTCCAGTATTAATAACTTTTTCAGCAGCCTCTTTTCACTTCTTAATAAAGATCAGTTTTTTCCTGAATTCCTGAAGTAGTACTTTAGCAGTTCAGTATTTCCTCATTCTGATATCTGTTGTGATATGTTATCTGATACAATTTAATCAGCAAGGAAGCTTGCTTTACATTCTGTTTGATTGCTGCATCCCTTGCACACATGAGCACTGAATAACTGTTAACTAGCCATTTGGTCTGAGTCAGTGCTTAGAGATCTTCTGAGCTCCACAACAACTCAAGATACATCACACTCTAGTCATAATCTTTCATTCTACCTGCAAGACAGCTATCACAGGAACTGCACTCCTTAATTCTGTGATAAATGGGTGGCTGTAGTGGTCCTAGGCCCCACTGTCTGCTACAGATTGGCTCAAAAGGAAAGAAATACTTGGCGCAAATATTCAAAAACAACAGTTAGAAATATCTGTCCAAAAATTAGTTTCTTTATACATCTCCAATAGGAGAACAATGCTAATTTAAATAATAAGATAATAAAGCAAGCATTAAAAATAACTAGTATTCAAATTAACAAAAGTGTAACAATCAATATAACTACTGAATGCATTATGAGCAATATTTACAACTGTGTAGATGCATTGTTTTATCAGTAGAGGTAGACTTATAACGAACTGTGACTAAATAATACCAAAATAATAAATTTGTATTTACCCAGTACTCCAAGACAACTTCAGGTTGTATATGTGAAAACTTTGATCCTGTTTTCAGGAAACAGGATGCTGAGTGATGTTTGTAATGGAGCAGGGAAGAGCATGTTGTACTACTCAACTCAGCATTAAAAAAGCCATTTCACGTGTCTGAGGGAGACACTATGTCTCTCCAGGACAATTGCTTCACTATGTTATGACCCCAGGGGGTAGTAATAGAAACAAATACTGAACTTTTTGTTCAAGAGAGGCTTTAAATCTCCCAGGCATTTATGTACTAAATGCAGTGATAGAAGATTAACCCATAAGTGATTATGTCTAACTAAAGCATCACAATTTTCTGCTTACTTGCAGAAGTTAATTCACCATTATACTTTATTTTTTTATTTAACATTTGTTTACAGGGAAAGTCCAACTGGGACAGAGCCCATTTTCAGAGGAGGGCCTGGGAGAAAAGCTTCAGACAAATGTCTTTGGAATGTGGGAGGAAGCCCATGTAAATGCAGGGAGGACATGCAGACTCTGCACAGAAGGCACCGCAGCTAAGAATTGAAGCAGAGAACGTCTAACAACGCTAAACACTGTACCACTGTGCCACCTGTAGTGATTTGCAAACGAGGTGCTAGGACATGTTTGACATTAATTAACCTCACTTTATTAGAAAAATAGCCTAGATTAGTCCATCCTGATTTGGAAAAGAAACTGATTTTCTGAGTATAAAAGGAAGAGGTAAACGAGAGGCTTTGGCAGCCTCCCATGTATTTAGGTTAGCAGGATGGAGAGACTACTGAATCTAGAGGGTCATCATTTCTTAGACTGAGCACATTCTGTCACATACTTGATATATGACGTAACAGACATTTATGAGTTACAAGTAATATGGTATTGTGAGCCACATAATCAAGAGAGGATAGTACTCAGAACTCGCCAAACCACCATAGATACTTCAACTGTATTATTTTTCTCTGGACCACTCTTGCCGTGTTTTCCTCCCACAATAATGTCAGCATCACCCTTCTTAATTTATTGAAATAGCATTGCACAGGGGGGGTGGGGTAGCGATGGCATAGCAGGTATCTGTGTCACATGTACTTTACAAGAGTTCATACATTTGTATAGTGCAGACTCTTTTGAGTAAATCCAAGAAAAGATTATTACATCTGCTTGACAGGTGTTTTAAACTATGTTACACTGTTTATTTGTAGAGTGTAAACTCAAAAACATTTCAGCCTTCAAGTAACTTCTTTTTCTCACTCCACAAATCAGTATAAAAGATTCCAAACCTAGTAATGTCTGAAAATTAAAGCAAATAGCTTTTGTTTTAGTTGATACTTTTGTAACCAAAATGGTGCAGACAGTAAACAGACCTGCTAAGTCTCATTCAGCGTCAGTCAGCTATATCAGTAGGTCATCCACAAATTAGTTCTCTATACTCCTTAAATGACATCTCTGCATCTTAATATTTCAAATGGTTTAGCTAAAGGTTTAAAACATAAAGAGCAAAAAAAAAAAAAAAAAAAAAAAAAAAAACATAGAAATGGAACAACTTTAGTGTGCACCTTAATAAAATAAATGGTTCCAAGAGACTGGGGCCACCTTATTTCTAGTCCCTGCTCCAAAACATAGATCTTCCAGGAGTATTACACATTTTCAGGGAAATCCAAAACAAACCAAAATGTATGAAGACGTAGAACAAGAAGGTCCATTCCTCCCTGCCCAATGCCTTTTGTGCACCAGGACTTGTTTTCATTAGAAATATAGTATTATAAAATGTTCTTCTTTACGCTGACTACTGAGTGATGATCAAGGAAAAGTACAGGCCCATCAGAATACTTACTAGCGATGCTTGTACGCACCCAGCTCATGAAATATGCAATTACATATAACTTAATAACACCAACACAACACTGATTGCATCTTGGAATAGCACTCAGAATGTCTTATTAAGACTTGCTCATATTGCATCCATCACTCAAGAATAAATGCTTTTGATGTTGTGTACCTCCATCTATCTCTATCTAGACTATACCACCTAGGCTGTTCATCTTCAGTTTTACAGTGGTTCACTAAATACCTTAGTAATTGTACATCAGAAGTTTAGTGGCAAGCCAAACTCTCTCTGTATCATTTCTATCAAATATAGATCTATTCTTATCCATTACAGTCAAACATATTTACAAATGGTATGGCAGGTATACCTATCAAACAAATAATCCTCGCCTGCAAAACCATGGAATGTATTATAACTGACTTCATAAACTGTGATATCAAGAACCTTGTTAGACTTCATAGGTTGATACTAGGCTTCATAGGTTGATACTAGGCTATCGGCCCTAGGTCCTATACAAGCCTAGCCATAACAATTCCCTGGAATTCAGGGCTGTGTTACAAGTTTCTGTGTTTACCCATACCTTACTTGGATAGAAGGTTCATAGATTAGTACTAGGCTAACTGCCCTTGGGAGCCATTTTAAGCCTAGCCAATTATCCCTTGTGAGACTCAAACCTTGCACCTTGTGTTTGTAAGGCAAACACCTTAACCATTAGGCCACCCTCCCAACCCTAATGAAAGGAAGTTTCTCTTTTCACCTATGAGAGAGGGGAGCTTTGAGCAGCCTATCTGTCCATGGAGGAGTGGTTTCAGCCCAGAAATTAGTAGTTTATTGGCCATTTTGGGCTAATTTTTATCTCTTTCATTTCCCTGCTATAAAACCCGCATGTGTGTGGTTTTGCGCACTGGGCAGCACCAGTTAGCTGAGGTATAACTATTCCCGGCTGCACAAAGTCTACTCTTCAATTTTTCCCTTGGAACTAGACAAACTTTCAACTTAAGCACTCAAACCATTCACTTCTCAGCCTGGCACTTGCTCAAAACTCATAGCAAGCATTAATAAACCTTAGCACTAGACCCCCCTATACTGTAGAGAAGGACAAGGCTCTCTATTCGACCTTACCAGTCAGTCAGTAAAACAGTTCACTGTACCTATCCAGGCATGTCCAAAGGGCAGATTCAGGTGTACTCTCTGGTCCAAATGGTGAATCTGGGCATTTTGAGACAATATTACAACTGCCTCATGTACAAAGACAACCCTCTCCTCCTACCACCAAACACTAATACATGCGAGAGATGCAATTATACAGCCAAACTGGAGGCTAAGCTCTCTCAACCCAAGACTGGACCAGGCAGTCAAGAGGAGAAGGGAATTACTTGCATCACACCACCAGTCTCACATAGGCCTATGAAACCAGCACTGGCAAAAACCACACATAAATACATGAAAACATACTCGGAGGCTCTAAATAAAAATCTGCAAAAGCAACAGAGACCTTCAAAGCAGGCATCCAAGCAACCTCCACCCCGAACACAAATCATAAAACACATACTTCACAAAACCAGTGTGCCATGCAATCACAGCCCTTAAGGCAAAATAACATACCCAACACACTAGTAATAGGTGACTCTAAAGTCAGGCACACTGATATCCCACTCACTAGGCTGAACAAGGAGACGGTTACTGTTAGCTGCCTGTCGAGTGCCAGGATCCGCCACATAACACAAGTGCTCAGTTCACTCCAGAACAAGTACAAATATGACTCCGTCATTGTCCATGTTGGTGAGAATGACCTGAGCCATACCTCCCTGGACTACATGAAAAGAGACATGGAGGAGCTCTCTGATCACGTAGCCCAGGCCAGTATGACCCTGACCCTGAGTAGCATTCTGCCCTCACCAAGAGTTATACCATGGTATAAAGAAAAAAATGATCAATCCCCAAGGGAGGGGAGGGTGACCTAATGGTTAAGATGTTTGCCTTACAAACACAACGTGCAGGGTTTGACTCTCACAAGGGATAATTGGCTAGGCTTCAAAAAATGGCTCATAAGGGCATTTAGCCTAGTACTAACCCAATTTCAACAATTGGCTAAGCTTCTGGTGTCATTCAAAGGGGATCCAGTGTCTGTCAGCCTGGGATGACATGCTCGACAAGCCACGCTGCTTCGCTAGACATGGCTGTCATCCTTAGGCTTTCGAATACTGGCCAAGGCTCTTGCCACCCTCATAGTACCTTTTTAGGCAAGGCTCAAAAGACAAACCCACCACCGTAAATAGCACAAGTAACAAAAAACTGAGGGTAATGCCACTCACTGCCAGAAGTCTAAACCTCAAAATGCACACACTCGAGGCACTCCACAGTGTGGAGAAAATCGATATATGTGCAGTAACAGAAACCTGGTGTAAGGCTCTAGTGAGCACCCCAGCACTACCAGGCTACAACTCATACAATATATTTCAGCCACAAAACCCGGGCCGAAATACAAAATGCGGGGGCATGTCCATATTCATCAAGGATACCCACACCTCCAGGTTAGTGGTACAGCAGGATGCTTCAGAGATCATCCACGTGCAACTAACAATGGGCAAAACTGCAATCCAAATTGTAGCTTGCTACAGATCACCTACCAAGACCCCCATTCTGCATTTCTGGAAACACTGGGAAACATAAAAGTCCTACCAAACACCCTGATATTGTGTGATTTCAATTGCCCAAACATTAACTGGGAGAACTACTCAAGTACTAACTCCCTTGCCCAACATTTCCTAGAATTTATAAACTCTAACACCCTGGATTATCTGGTCAACACCCCCAACAGAAGTGACAACATATTAGACCTGGTCATCACCAACAAGGGCAATCGGTGTTCCACACCGGAGGTCAACCCCTCACTGGTTAGATCTGACCATAAACTAATCATTCTTGATATCCACATTCCGCCCCCACCCCCGGTCAAAGAAACCACTGTGAAAAACTTTTCAAAAGCAAACTTCACGTTACTTAAGACCAAGGTGGAAAGTTTCAAAGCCCACATGCTAAAGGATAATGCTGTCCAAGCTGCAAAATCCTTTACAAATGCACTCTACTGGCACCTACATGAATACATGGATCATGCTATCCCAAGTAAAACCAATACTCACTCCTCCAAGAAAAGGAAACCAGTCTGGTGGACCCCTGCCATAACCAAGCTATACAATAGAAGGAGGAAACTAGTACAGAAAAGAGTAAAATCCCAAGAAGGGAAGACATCCCTGATCAGTATCAGCAAGAAACTACGATCCCTCATAAAATCATCCAAGGCTAGCTTCGAAAGAAAAATTGCCAAGGACTCCAAAGATAACTACAAGGCATTCTTTAGCTATGTCAAGAATCTAAGTGGCAATTCTCAGCTCTGCTCGGAGTTAGTGCAGAATGGCACAAAATACACTGAACTGACTGATATCGCCAACTTCCTGGCAGACAGGTCCAGTGCAAACTTCACCCCCCTCTCACCCCCAAAAGGGCCCATAACCATACCAGAAGAATGTAGTGCCCCTGAAATCACAGACACTCAGGTTAAAACTGCCCTCTCCAAAGCCAAAAACACAGCATCAATGGGACCAGATGGTGTCCCAGGCTGCGTCCTACATGAGCTCAAAGATGAACTAACCCCTCACCTAAACTCACTGTTCAAACTCAGCCTCTTCACAGGCTACATGCCCACAGAGTGGCACACAGCAATGGTTATTCCGCTCCACAAAGGTGGAGCCACAACAGACCCTGGGAACTATCGCTCTATAAGCCTGACTAGCTTGGTCTGCAAGGCTATGTAGTGCATCATCATGGATCTCATTAACAGAGACATTGGGAACCTCCAAACACTGGACCCTACCCAGTTCGGCTTTGTTAAGGGCAGATCATGCCTTCTAAACCTGGCGGACTTTTTTGAGACAATTACCAAGGCTATAGATGAGGGAAAAGTGGTCCACACAGCCTACCTAGACCTCGCAAAGGCCTTCGACACCATTTCCCATTCAAGTATTATAGACAAGCTCACCAGCCTGAACATAAACCCCTACATCACGAGATGGGTTGCCAACTGGCTCACAGACAGAACCCACATGGTAAGAGTTGCAGGAGTTAGGTCTGACTCTAAACCAGTTACAAGTGGCATTCCCCAGGGCTCAGTCCTAGGACCCCTCTTATTTGGCATATACTTCTCAGAGGTACAGGCAAGCACAGGGGAACTATGGCTGACCAAGTTCACAGACGACTGTAAACTAGAGGCTATAATTGACTCTCTGGCTGACACAGACATCCTCCAAAAGGGTCTCACTGAGACAGATACCTGGTGTCAAAACCATGGCCTCAAGCTAAATGCCAAAATGTGCATAGCCATCCCCTTTAGAAAAAACATAGTACCCACAAACTACCACATAGGTGGTAGCCCCCTAAATACAGAAGACGTAATAAGGGATCTGGAGAACCAAGTAGATAGTAACCTCTCCTTTGACAATCACATTACCAAAGTGGTTAGAAAATCCTTCTATGTGGCCCACCTAATCACAAAAGGGTTTACAGCCAGATCAAAGGAGGTCATTATGCCCCTCTATGCATCACTCATCAGACCCATCATAGAGTACAACGCCCCATTTGAGATGTACCTTACCAGACACCTGCAACAGATGGAAAGACCAGAGAAGCACCTTACCAAGAGGATCACTGGCCTCAAACAGATGCCCTATGCAGCTTGACTGAAGAAAGTCCAGCTGTACTCGGTTGCATACTGCCTACTCAGAGGTAATCTCTGCCTGACATACAAGGCCATGTCCAACCCAGAATTGATGGACATACACCACCTAAAAAAAACATATCCCCTCGAGCCACACCCTCTAGGGAATCTAAATCTCACCACAACAATAAATAGGACGTGCTGGAGGGATAGATTCCTGTCCCAGAGACTTCCCATGCTCTGGAACAGGATTCCAATCTACATTAGGCAGAGCTCCTCACTAACCCTCTTCAAGAGAAACCTTGATGAATGGATGGGAAAAAGAAAGTATACCCCAGGGATCACTTCAATGGCTCTGCTGGACAGAGACACAGGGAACTAATCTAAGGGGGCAGTGAAAGCCAACACTTTCCGGCCTTCAGGCAGATAGCCTAGTACCTACCTATAAACCCACCTATATTTATTCCCACAATATTTACTTCCCTGGACCCCTATCTTGCAGGGCGACTGATGTGATCCCCGGGGTGAATTTCCCATCTCCCATCCAATTGTCAAGGTTCCTTTTGAAGAGGGCCAAGGAGGCGCTCTGCTTAACATGTATGGGCAGTCTATTCCAGAGTATGGCAAGTCTCTGGGTCAGGAACCTGTTCCTCCAGCATGTTTGTTCATTGTGATGAGAAGGTTTAGATCCCTGGAGCATATGGCTCTGAGGGATTGGGATTTCTTTAAGTGGAGCATGTCCAACAGCTCAGGGTTTGACATGGCCTTGTATGTTAAGCAGAGATCGCCTCTGAGTAGACGATATGCCACAGAGTATAGCTGGAGTTTTTTTAGACGGTCAGCATAGGGCATCTGCTTTAGGTCTGTGATTCTTTTAGTGAGGTAACTCTGGTGTGCCCTTTCCAGCTGTTGCAGATGTCTTGTCAGGTACATACCAAATGGGGTGTTGTACTCTATAATGGGTCTAATGAGGGATGAATACAGTGGGACAATGACCTCCTTTTTTCTGGATGAAAAGCCCTTAGTGATGAGGTGTGCCACATAGAAGGATTTCCTGACTGTTGTGGTGATGTGGTTATCAAAGGTGAGACCACTGTCCAACTGTGTCCCTAAGTCTCTCATCACACTTTCAGTGTTTATTGTACTGCCATCTATGTGGTAATTCATGGGTACATGCTTTTTTTCCAAAGGGAATAACTATACATTTCTTGGCATTAAGCTTGAGTCCATGGCTCTGGCACCAAGCATCTGTTTCTGTAAGGCCCTTTTGTAGAATATCCACATCATTTGGGGATTCAGTAATGGCTCCTAGTTTGCAGTCATCTGCAAACTTTGTTAGCCAGAGTCACTTAATGTTGTTCTGTCCTTCAGAGAAGTAGATGCCAAACAAGAGCAGTCCCAGGACTGAACCCTGAGGTACTCCACTTGTCACTTGTCTGGAGCTGGATTTGGAGTTGGCTACTTTTACAGTCTGGGTTCTGTCAGTAAGCCAGTTGGCAACCCATCGAGTGACATAGGGATTTATGCCAATCTTAGTAAGTTTATCTATGATTCCAGAGTGGGGGATGGTGTTGAAGGCCTTGGCGAGGTCCAGATAGACTGTGTGGACCACCTTACCCTCATCTACAGCTCTGTAGACTGATTTGAAGAAGTCAGTTAGGTTCAGAAGACAAGATTGGCCCTTCATGAACCCAATCCATTTTTAGGAGTGCCTTGCAAGAGTGCATTTTGAGGTTTAGACTTCTAGCATTGAGTAGCATTACCTTCAGATTTTGCATGCTTGTATCTGTTATGGTGGTGGTTTTGTCCTTTGAACCTTGCCTAAAAAAGGCACTATAGGGGTGGCAAGAGCTTTTGCCTGTAACCTGAATTCCAGGGGTGACAGGTGCAGACTATCTTTGGCAAAGCATTGTGGTTTGTCGATCATGTCACCCCAGGCAGACAGATAGTGGATCCCCTTTGAATGACACCAGAAGCTTAGCCAATTGTTGAAGTCAATAATTTTGTCCTTATACTGTGATATCATTCTGAGTGAAGGCAGGATGCTACTCAGGGCCAGGGTCATACCTGCCTGGGCCACATGATCCGAGAGCTCTTCCATGTCTCTTTTCATGTAGTCCAGGGAAGTACGTCTGAAGTCATTCACTCCAACATGGACAATGACAGAGTCGTGTTTGTACTTGTTGTGGAGTGACTTGAGTGCATGCATTATGTGGTGGATCCTGGCACCCGACAGGCAGCTGACAGTAACTTTCTCCTTGTTTAGCCTGGTGAGTGGGACATCAGTGTGCCTGACTATAGAGTCACCTATGACTAAAGTGTTGGGTACATTGTCTTGCCTTAGGGGCTGTTGCTGGGTGGCACACTGGTGTTGTGAGCTATGTGTCACTTTGGTTGTGACTGGTGTTTGTTTGCGTTTCAGCTTCGGAGGTCCTTGTTGCTTGGGCAGGTTAATGTTAAGGGCCTCCACATATGTGGGTTTAGTGTTGCTATGTGTGGGTGTTGGATGGGAGATCCCATCTATTTATTCTGGTAAACTTCTCTGAAAGCATTACAGAGGCTGTAGATGGTGGTTATGCAGTACACATAGCATATCTTTGCCTGATCAAGGCTTTCAACACCATTCCCCATTCTGGTATTGTATAAAAACAAAGTGCTTTAAAATTCAACCGATATGTGGCAGGATGGATAGCTAAATGACTGAAAGACAGAACCCACACAGTATGAGTTGCAAGTGCCTCATCAGAAAGTATGAAACTGACCAGTGGCATCCCTCAGGGACTCAGGGATGGGACCTCTCCTTTTTGAAACTTACTTCTCAGATCACTAAGCAGAGAGCCAAGGCCTCTGGCTAACGAAACTGCAGATGACTGCAAACAGGGGATTGTTGTTAATTCACCCTATGACACCCAAACCATCCAGAATTAGATCTCAATAGTGAACATTTTGTCTACTAAATTAGGCTTAAACTAAATGTTACATTTACAAGGAAATCAATATCTTTAACTCAGAGCTATAAGAAAACCTGAACTCTCTGAACTAGTGGAATAACCAAAGCAAACTAATTCTTTATAAGAAGAAAATCAGGATTATGATATTTCAAAAACAAGGATGCAGCACTAATTCATATCTGCACCTACATGTATTCACAAATCAACAAAACCACCAAAATTAGTAACATCATGGAAGCAATTTGAAATTACTATTGAGTATAAAATCGGATTCTAACAGGCCAAAGACAGTATAATTACATGCTTCCACAGAAAACGGGGGGGGGGGGGGTCTATACAGGATAAAAATGATCTAAATTTACCTGAGTAAAGGAAATAATTGCTGAACTTTACTTCTTTCCAAACTGTTATGTGGCACTCTAGCCACTGACAGTCTCTAAAAACAGTATTAACCACCTTGTCTGCCAGCTAAAACAAAACAAATAAATCTACAAGCAGGGAAAGAAAATACAGTCCTCACTGTCATCCACTAAATAAGTGAAGTGGATGCCTTCAGATAATAGACTAAGCTTCATGCACCTGATGTTTATCTACAAACTATTGTACAAGGATCTCTCTCCAGACCTAACTAATGTACTGCAATGCAATGCAAATAGCCACCAGATGGTTAGACATACCAAACTCATTCTCTTAAAGGTTCATAGAACAATGCAATTGTAGGTGACTGAGCCCCAAGTTTATATTTCTTAGGAAACAGCAGTACAATAGGTAGCACACTCCCCTTTCATGCTGGAAGACCTGAAGACTGTGGGTTCTATCCCCTCTCCAGGTGACTGGATTGCTGACATGTCAGTGCAACATTAAGGAGATGCTGCAATACAGAGTGTGCCGTCCTTCTGATGAGATGTTAAACTGAGGTCCCATCTGCTTGAGTTGGTGGTAAAAGATCCCACAGCACCTATGGAAAAGAGTAGGGGAAGTTCCCTGAAGCCCTGCCAAGTTTCCCCTACTAGTATAAATACCACCTCAGGTCTCCCCTGAAAAGAGGCTACTAGCCTTGTGGGACTAACATGGTTAACAAAGGATGCATAAAAATAAACAGAGTATTATTTTGCTTTTTAATGTTTAAATCTCTGCCTGAGTAAGACTTCCTTAACTGCAGCCCATTTATTAAATGCAGTCATCATTGCTTGAATGTAACACATCTCAGAAGGCCCAGAACTACAAGTGAATTATGCATTTGTATTCCTCACTCATTATTTGGAAAATATATAGCCTCATTCGTAGGTTAGTACTAGGCTTACTGCCCTTGTGGGCAATTTTAAGCCTAGCAAATTACCCCATGTGAGAAAGTGTCTGCAGGTTAAATACCTTAACCATCATGCCATCCTCACACCTTCGCTTAACCTTAACTCTCACTTTTAATTACATGGTCTCCCTTTTAGTCTTTCTTTCTCTGTCCTATTCTTTCTCTGTCATGTCTCTGTTTTTGTCCTATTTTATAAAACACATGAACTGTAAAACTTTCTTGAACACCTCAAAAATTTATTACAACAAAATAAGAAATCCTTAGTACTGAATTCAGCTAGCAACTTTATATCATAATTTCTAGCAACTCCTTTAATATTATTGCCTTCGTGTGTATATTTACAAAAGTTGCATTTCATGCATCTAAACATGTCTTTTACTTCATCTCCCTTTACACTGTCAAAATTTCTATAAAAATGTTCTTTTAAAATGTTGCCTCTTTTAGACACAAAAACAGGATTTTCACCTATAATATGTTTTAGATCTGGAAAATTCATCAGGAACTTCCAGTTATTTTTTTACTAATCTCTGAATAGTGACTTCATCCACTGAATTTTCTAAGACACAAGCTGTCAAATAGTCATTTGACTTTGATTTCACTTCTTCCCTTATTCAAGTCATCTTACTCAAAGACCTAATGTATGCCAAATGTCCAAATGAGTTTGAAACAATTTTCTAAAAAGTTATTTGACAGAGTAATAAACATTTTGGTCTACATTGTTTCTGTAAGCCATCAGGATGCACAACTAGCTTTGCCTTAAATGCAGAGTGATCAGACAAGCCTACGAGGTATGTCTTCATAGTCATAACAAGAAAGAAATGTTTATGGATTGCATTTGCCCTATTAGTTCTTGGTAACATACAATAGCTAGAATAGCTATAGTTCCCTGTATAAAAATCCGCCTCAGGGCGTTTTTTTTGGCTATATACCCAAGCAGAGCTCCACGTGGTCCTGCAGAGGGGTCCTGGCAACAGAGAACTGAAAGAAGCGACCACTTTCCTGATTTAAGTACTTTTTGGCTTTTTTTTATCTGCATTGTCCTCTCTGGCTTTCATTTAATAAGATATAACTGTTTTTGTGTTTTTCTGCTGAATTCTAAAGTATCTGCACTTAAAAGTAGCATTTTGGTCGACTCTGGTCGAATAATACTGTTTTTTTGCTAATTTAATTGCTGAGGCTGCTCACTAAAGTGTGCTAGCCTGTGTAAATCGATTTTACTGTTTGCCTAACTGCATTTCTGTGTTCTTTCCTAAAAAAAACAAAAAAAATTCTCCTTGTTTTCCCGCCTTTGCTCGACTAGTTAAGACCAGTATACAGGCTTTGCTGTATTCGGGGCTGTGTGTAGTTCCTGTGTTGGCCATTGCCTTACTTGGATAGAAGGAAGTTTCTGAGCTCACCAGTGGGAGTGGGGAGCCTTGAGCAGCCTATCTGTCCCCGGGGGAAGTGATCTCAGCACTTGAGCTGTAATTCATTGGTTGCCTTGGACCATTTCTAGCTCTTTTCAAGTTCCCTGTATAAAAATCCGCCTCAGGGCGTTTTGTGCGGTCGGGCGCCTAGCGCAACAGCGGTTATACAGGTGTAAACTATTTTATACAGGTTTTAACTTTTTCTGGCTCCGCCAAGTCTGCTCTTCAATTTTTCCCTTAGAAGCTCTACTCAGTCTATTTAGCTGTATATATTAGCACTTGTTTTCGGAACTTCTATCCTTAGCAAGCACTCATAATAAAACCAAGCACTCTTACCCTAAAGTAAGCACCACAGGCATCCACTACCCCTGTGAATACCCACTTCCCTTAAAGGCACAACACTCCTTATAATATTCTAGTATGTCGGGTGGTAGACCACTAGCATCCTCTCTTGTTCAGCTAGTTAATCTGGGAATCTTAAGACAATGTTACAATTGTCTCATGTACACAGACAACCCTCTCCTCCTTCCTACTAACACATATACTTGTGAGAGATGCAACTATATAGCCAGACTGGAGGCTGAACTCTCTCAACTCAGGACTGGCAAGACCAGTCAGGAGGAGATGGTACCCACACCCAAAGCAAAACCAGTCACACATAAAACCACCACTAATGCAAACCAAACACATAAAAACACAAAGACATACTCAGAGGCTCTTGTAAAAAACTTACCAAAACAACAGAGGCCTCCAAAGCAGACACCCAGAAATACATCCCCACAAAACGCAACACCTACAACACATACCTCAAGCAACAGGTGTGTCGCACAATCACAGCCCCTAAGGCAAAATACTATGCCAGAGACATTAGTAATAGGTGACTCTATAGTCAGACACACCGATGTTCCACTTACCAGGCTGAATAAGGAGAGGGTAGCGGTGAGCTGCCTATCGGGGGCTAGGATCCGCCACATTACACACGCACTCAGGTCGCTCCAAAGCAAGTACAAGTATGATTCAGTCATTGTCCATGCGGGTGTGAATGACCTGAGACGTACCTCCCTGGACTACATGAAAAGAGACATTGAGGAGCTCTCCGATTATGTAGCCCAGACTGGTATGACCCTGACCCTGAGCAGCATCCTGCCTTCACCAAGAATGATGCCTCAGTACAAAGACAAAATGATCAGTTTTAACAATTGGCTTAATCACTGGTGTCATTCTAGGGGATCAATGTCTGTCAGCCTGGGATGATATGCTGGACAAGCCACGTTGCTTCAAGGGATGGCTTGCACCTGTCACCACTGGGCTTCCGGATACTGGCCAAGGCTCTTGCCACCCCCATAGTGCCTTTTTTAGGCAATGCTCAAAGGACAAATCAACCTCCATAAAAAACAAAAATGGAAAAAAATTAAGGGTAATGCTGCTCAACGCCAGAAGTCTAAATCTCAAGATGCAGGCACTCGAAGCACTTCTCAGTATGGAGAACATCGATGTCTGTGCAGTAACCGAAACCTGGTTTAAGGCTCCTGAGAGCACTCCAGCGCTACCAGGCTATACCTCATATCATGCGTTTCGACCTCAAGTTCCAGGCCGAACCACAAAGGGAGGGAGTGTCCATTTTCATAAAGGACACCTACACCTCTCGGTTGGTGGCTACCCATGAAGCATCAGAAACCATACAAGTTTTACTCACCATAGGCAAAACTGCCATACAACTGGTCGCATGTTATAGAACTCCCTCCCAATCCCAGGAATCCCATCAAGCATTCCTGAAAACACTAGAGGATATGAATGTCACACCAAACACCATCATATTGGGTGACTTCAACTACCCCAACATAGACTGGGCCCACTATTCTAGCCCTAACACCCTAGCCCAAAGATTCCTGGAATTCATAAACTCAAATGCTATGGAGCAACTGGTCACTTCTCCTACGAGGAGAGATAATATACTTGACCTGATTATCACAAACATGGGGTCCAAATGCTCCGCACCGGATATAAACTCCTCACTGGTAAGATCTGACCATAAACTGATCACGTTGGATGTACATATCCCCCCCCCCCCCCCCAGAACAAAAGACTACAGTGAAAAACTTTTCAAAAGCTGACTTTGTGCTCCTCAAGTCAGAAATGATATCCTTTAAGCCTACTGGGTTAATGGAAATCACATCCCAAAATGCTGAATCCTTCACAAAAGCCTTCTACGGACATCTCCAAGAATGCATGGATCAAGCAATCCCAACTAAAACCAAGACCCTCTCCACCAAGGAAAACGCCGGTTTGGTGGACCCGGGCTATAAACAAACTGTACAACAAAAGAAGGAAGCTACTGCAGGACAAAGCCAAATCCCACAAGGGAAAGGCTTCCCTGATCAGCACAAGTAAAAAACTACGTTGTCTCATAAAAACATCTAAAGCAAACTTTGAGAAAAAGATTGCCAAGGATACCAAAGACAATCACAAAGCCTTCTTCAATTATGTCAGAACCTTGGGAGGAAATTCTCAGATATGCTCTGAGCTAGTACACAATGACAAAAAATTCACTGACCCTACACACATTGCCAACATTCTGGCAGATAGGTTCAGTGCAAATTTCTCCCCTCCCTCACCCCCTAAAGATGAAGTAATTATCCCTGCTGAATGTAACCTACCTGTCATCAGACACACAGGTGAAATCAGCACTCAACAAGGCAAAAAACACAGCATCTATGGGACCCGATGGTATCCCCGGTTGCGTGTTACGTGAACTCCAAGAGGAACTAAACCCGCCCCTAAGAACTCTATTCAATCTTAGCCTCACTACAGGATATGTACCTGAACACTGGCGCACAGCAACAGTGGTCCCACTCCACAAAGGGGGAAATTCTACTGACCCAGGTAACTACCGCCCCATAAGTTTGACCAGCCTGGTCTGTAAGGCTATGGAAAGAATCATCATGGAACTCATAAATGGCGACATTGGGGATCTGCAGACCCTTGATCCCACACAGTTCGGTTTTGTAAAAGGAAGATCCTGCCTCTTAAACCTGGTTGACTTCTTTGAGACAGTCACTAGTGCCATCGATGAGGGCAAGGCTGTCCACACTGCCTATTTGGACTTGGCTAAGGCCTTTGACACGATACCACACTCTGGCATCATTGACAAGCTCAGCAGCCTAAATGTAAATCCATATGTCACAAGATGGGTAGCAAACTGGCTAAAAACAGAACCCATAAGGTTAAAATTGCTGGAGCCATGTCAGACTCAAAACCAGTCACAAGTGGTGTCCCACAGGGCTCAGTCTTGGGTCCACTCCTATTCGGCATTTACTTCTCAGATGTGAAAGCAAATATGGAAGGATTATGGCTGACAAAGTTTGCAGATGACTGCAAACTGGGTGCCATAGTTGATTCACCTGCCGACACACACATCCTACAGAAAGGTCTCACTGAAACGGACAACTGGTGCGGAATCATGGCCTCAAACTTAACGCCAAAAAATGTATAGTCATCCCCTTTGGGAAAAACAAAGTACCCACAAATTATCATGTAGACAATAACCCACTGAATACGGAAGAAGTAATCAGAGACCTGGGGACTCAAGTCGATAGTGACCTCTCCTTTGACAACCATGTTGCCAAAGTGGTCAGAAAGACATTCTACCTTGCCCATCTCATCATGAAGGGATTCTCATCCAGATCAAAGGAGGTCATTGTACCTCTATATTCCTCCCTTGTCAGGCCCATGATTGAATATAATGCTCCATTTGGGATGTATCTCACCCGGCACATGCAACAACTGGAAAGACCCCAGAAGTACCTCACCAGGAGGATCATAGGTCTCAAACATGTGCCGTATCCAGCTAGATTAAAGAAACTCCAGCTCTATTCAGTAGCATACCGCCTGCTCAGAGGTGATTTGTGCCTAACATACAGGGCCATGTCCAACCAGGAATTGATGGACATGCTCCATCTCAAAAAATCCAAATCCACCAGAACCACACGAGCTAAAGATTTCAACCTCTGCACAAATATGAATAGGACATGCTGGAGGGATAGATTCATAACACAGAGGTTACCCGTACTCTGGAACAAAATCCCAGTTCATGTGAGACAGAGCCCTTCATTGGCACTGTTCAAGAAAAATCTCGATGCATGGATGGGAGATCGCAAGTTTACCCCGGGAGTGACCTCAGTGTCACTACTAGACAGAGGTATAGTTTACTAAATAATGGGGTCCCACATGTGTCACTACTAGAGAGGCGCAACTATATAGTATGGGGTGGCGTAAAGCCACATCACTGTTGGCTAGGCTTATAAATGCCCCCGGGCAGATAGCCTAGTACACTACTATGAAACTATGAAACTATGAATAAGAAGTAAATACCCCGGAAGACAGCACCGGTCCTTAATATTTGACAAGGAGGTGGGTTTGGCATAATGGTTAACTCTTTACTTCATAAGAACAAGGTGCAGAATTTGATTCTGATGTTGTGGTATTAGCTTGGCTTAAAATAGCCCTTCAGGTCAGTTAGCCTAGTATTTACCTATGAACATATATCTGCATTGCCATACCAGCTAAATACCTTAAAAATGCCTAATACTTATTCCCATCCTTTTTCTTGCCACATAAATATTACTGATACTGCAAAGTCCAAACTCCCAAACATATCATCAGCCTATCTTGTAAAGTAAGAAACACGCTACTCAGATCCATTTTTGTTGAACCTGGTAAAGGATATATGCACTAACTATTGTAATATTGCTTCCCTCAAACTACCCTTAATAAAGTATATAACTACCCTAGGCATCCAGTTCACGGGTTTTATTTTAAAATTACACACCTTCAGCGAGGTGAGGTCTAAATCTCTAAATATATGTAAATAAATGCAGTCTTTTTATAGGACTGGATAGTCATTTTCGTTTTGTGAAAATAGTGCACAGATCATAAAAGTATTTGAGTTTGTCATTCACTGGTTATGAAAGCCTTCCATTGCATTTAAATTGATCAATGTAACATAACAGCAACAGTTATTCAACAAGTAATAGCAGATCAGAGAATCATCAGAATATTTATTCCAATACTCTCTGATAAAGTTAATGCAATTATATAAGCTAAACTTAAAATGTGAGGGCAGATGTTTATCGGAGATTCCAAAGTAGCATTCATTTGGTTACTATATGAAACGGAATAAGTAAACCCCTAGGAATGTGATCTCCCAAGGCCCTCCTTCATGAGGTAGCTGCCCTCATAATTATTATAATTAGTGGACTTAACAGTAGTTTTGCAAATTATATACATTTTAATGCTGAAAAAAAAGAATCCTTCTATTCCTATTGATACACAGTATTTTTATTTATATGAATTCCCATGCAAGTAGTTTTAGTCAAAGAATAAACCCATTATCAAGTCTTGTCATTATCTATTTACAGTAATTGCAGCATATTCAATCACATCTAACAAATAGTTTGTACGCTGCCATAAATTGTAAGATTTATTTATTTATGTTCATGTCTCTTTAACAGATTATATAACAGATTATAAAAAGATTTAACAACATGATGGGGATATGCGCAGACTGTCTCTAAACTGCTTTCCACTCAGGACATCCGATATTCAAAGACCTGCAGCCACTCACTCTTTCTAAGTATAATGCAGCACATTTGTTTAGTATTCAGTCTCCCAATCACAAGGCTGCCACTTCAAAATAAAAAACTACAAATAATCTTTGACTTTTAAATAGTATGGCATTCCTATATTGTAAAGAATAAATGCGCTCTCTACTCTTACACGCCCTTCTTTTTGCATCTCACAACTTCATCTGATCTGCTTTCATATGCTGAAGCTACACACGGCATTATATCAAAGGCAGGAAGAAGTGAAAGGGAGTGTGTCATGTGAAAGGCAGTGTGTCATGTGTGAAAGGGAGTGCTTCATGTGAGAGACAACATGCCCTACAGCTGATCTTACACCTCCCCTGATAGTTCAAGATGTAACACTATCTCTCAGATTACCTTAACCAATGATAATTAAACATCAATTTTAATGACACAGTTCCCCAAAAGATGTATCTCTTTGGTGCCAACTCCTTCATTTTAAGTGAAGCAATCCTTAAAGTGACCTCACAGAAGGATCAGGGCTATGTAGATGTGAAGAACAGACAGTAACCATTTTTCCACCAAGGAAGCTCTGTTATTTCAAGTTTTAAACAATCCACGAACAAGGTGTTTAATGAATAATGAATTTTATATATATATATATATATATATATATATATATATATATATATATATATATATATATATATAATTACCAACTGGTTTATCAGAACTTGGTAATACTGAATTACAAAAAATATCGGAAATGGTAACCACAGCAATTGACATTCAAACATCAGAAGTTCCAATGTTGAAAGTCTGTTACACTCAACATTTTTGCAGGGGGCAAACCTGCCTGCACCCCACACCCCCTGAATATTATATATACCAACTTTAAGATCACACTACAGTGAGGAAAAGGAAATATTTCCCGAACTGCACTGTACCACAATCTCAATTCAAAACGTCGACTCCATATTGGTGTATGACCAACCCGTCTTCAGAAAACTGCATTTCCACATTTTGATTGTAAACTATATACATATAATGTTCCCAAATCAAGTGATAAAGTAGCATTACAGTCCAATTGGTGGAAACTAACAAATGCTATAATATCAGCTATCATCTCCGGACTCCTCCAAATAAAAATTGAGTCACACAACTGGGATTACTGTATCATACAAATATATGATGACAATTCAGGCCAGCCATGTAACCTGAAGGCCTGCACTGCCGATCCCCACAGTCAACCTAAGGGGCAAACATATATAGGAATATAGTGTGTGTATGTGTGTGAGTGTGTGTGTGTGTGTGTGTGTGTGTGTGTGTGTGTGTGTATATATATATATATATATATATATATATATATATATATATATATATATATATATATATATATAGTACATCTTAAAGCACTAGCAGTGTCTCAACAACAAGGGTATTTATTGCACATCATTGTGACTTATTAGACACTTTTTCCTTTGCCAGTTTGTAACAAAACAGAAGCAATGGTTTGTAAATAACTCTTGGCCAGTGAATTTGTTGAGTATGAGACAGGTCTCATCACTCTCTGATTCACTAGGCCGGTCTTTTTTTTAATTCTTTCAGGATCCCAGCATTTCAATATGCCCATCAGCTCTTTAGGAGCATTTCAGGTTTTGCTGCCTCCAGGCACCAGCAATTTCGAGACTGCAGAGTAAGGAAGATGGAATGTAACCATATCACTCCACTCACACAAAACACTAACAAAAAAGGCATTCAGTCTTCTTCCCATCTTTTTCTGAATACTCCTAGTCATAACACAGACTTTGGGACCTTGCATATAGTTTCTTGCTTGGCCTCCAGATCTTAAACAGCCCTTTCTATTTCAATGCACATGAAAATAAATGGAACAGAATAGGTCAGGGGATTTTTTGGCGTTCCACTCTCATAAAAACCTAGTGAGCTCTTTCTAAGTCTAGACTTTCTTGAAGAAGTTCTGCCTACTGTGGCCAAATGATTTTGCATACAGCTCAGCTCTGTCCCTCAGACTTCTTCGAGTTCCCTGTAAAACAAAGGTTTGTCTGGGTCTGTCTTTGTAATCCATTAATTTCAAAGCAAGACATTCAGTTTTTGATTGAATTGCCACTAGTTTATGCTTTGCTTTAGCATCAGCACAAAGTTAAAGGTAAAAGATCTTAAAAACAAATTTAAATATCATTAGCTTTAAACTATTCTTTCCTTTGAAGACATTTTACTAAAGGCCCTTGATATGCTGAATTGTGCTAGCTGAGACAAAAATAAACAATGTGAAAACATAAGAATAACCGGGTTTGACAAGAATGTATGCTTTTAAAGTGAGATTATAGGAGCTGTATAAGGAGATGTCTTGCAAGTGTTGAGGGTTCTGGATTATATTGATTTACTAATTTATTTATTGCTTTCCTTTATTGACTGGGAATGTCTGGCTGGGCAATATACCATTTTCAAAAGCTCTAGGTGAAAAAAGCTCCACAAATATAGAAAGTTAAAATTTGTCCAAAATTAGTACAACTAAAATTCCTCACAGCATCAGAGTATGGGGTCAATGCAATAGATTTCAGACATGCAATAATTCAAGTAAATGCAATACAGTTGCAAAGATTTCAGGTTAAGTATAGGTGGTAAAGTCTTATATTACAGATAATAAAAAAGGCACTTCTTATACATAGTTACACTTTCTTTATTTGTATATATATATATATATATATATATGGTACATTTATTTATTTATTTCCAGTTTCATAACTGGGGAGGTCCACTGGGCTCAATGAGCCCATTTTCAGTGGAGGCCCAGGAGCAAAGCTCCATATGATATACAAGAAAATCAAACTTATGATTATTTAAAACAGATATAGAATTATATACTGAGATATAGCAAAATACAATTGAAAAAAAAATGAATACTCTTCATGACATGTATGTAGTTGCTTAGAGAGCCATTTGCACAGCATAAAGTTAAACTGAGGCACTGGAATAAGCTGACAAATATTTAAAAACTATGAAATTGTAAGCCTTCTGTTAGTAGTTGCAAAGACTGAATATTTGAAAGATAGAAGTCTAGGTTTAGTAGTATGTGGAAGAAATAAAGGAGGAAAGTGTATTGAGTACTTAGTATACATTCAAGATTCTGGTGAAAGAAAAGGGGGGGCAGGTGAGTAATAGAGAGGGGGTGGTTGTTTAGAAGACAAAGAAATCTGGTGTAAGTAGAGACAGGCAGTTGTTTAGTAGCAAAAGTGGAGTACACACATGTCAGGGATGATTATAGCAGCTAGTTAGCAGTATTTCTTAGCATGAACCTTATATGTAGGTAGAAAGGAAAGAGAAAATTTCCAGATAGGGAAAGAGAGCAGAGTTACAAAGCTATGTACAGTATTTACATTATATACTTTCAAGGTTGGGATGTTATATTACGTTAGATTCAGAGAGGGGAAGCTGTAGAGGAAAAACAGCAAGGTGTAGAGGAACATGTGGAAGTACATGTATAGGAGGCAATTAGCAGAATAGGGGCATTAGCAGGATTAAGTAGGTAGGGTGCAGTTACATTTCCAGTTATGGGAGAGGTAGGAATGGAGCTGGGATTTGAAGTGTTCAAAGTTTTTAGAGATTCATAGTGAGGGTGGGAGAGAGTTCCATTTTTTGGCTAAGGAAAAGGATAGGAGAAACTGGCCAGCAGGATGTTTTGGTTTGTATACAGAAAGTAGATTTTGTTAGGCAGATCTCAGGGGACTCTGAGGTGTGTAAGATGGTAAGATATTTGCTAGAGCAGGGCACGCAGTAGGTTTAAAGATTAATTTGTGGGCTGTAGTGAGTTGGAGGTAGTTAAGGTGGTTGGGAAGCTCTAGCCAGTTTAGCATTTGGAGAGAGCTACACTGATGGGAGGAGTGGTTAGATTTAGTAGCGAATTTAGAGATTTTGTTATAACAGATTTCAAGTTTTGCAGAGATGGTGGAAGAGAGGTTTGTTAGTAGTGGATCACTGTACAGTAGTGATGGTAGTAAGTAGGTCATGGAGAGAGTTTGCCTTGTAGAAGGGAAGAGAAAGTAAGAGTTTCTGTATAGCATACCAAGTTTCTGATGAGTTTTCTTAATATTTAGTTGGACATGTGTATCGAATTTCAGGTGTTCATCAATGGTAACCCCAAGAAGTTTTGCAAATGGAACGACTTCTATAGTGGAGTTGGTATGGCTGATGATATTGAACGATTGTTTGCTGAGAGAGAGGGCTTTTGAGGGGGAGAAAAGGAGGATTTTGGATTTATTGGCATTAAGGGAGAGATGGTTTTGAAGCATACAGTTCTTTGTAGTTGTAAAGGCCAACTGGGTTTTTGCCTGGAGCTTGGGAAGGCTATGAGCAGAGCAGACTAAAGTGGAGTCATCTGCATATTGCACTATCTGAGTGTTTGGAACTGGAACATAGGACTAAGTAATGCAGAGGATGGACTGCAGTTAAGGATACATTGATAGTAGATTTTTAAAGTAGAAAAGCTATCCGAAGGGGGGTATTATTGATAAGAGAAGAGATCACAAAAATCAAGTATTTTGTAGAGCAATGATGGGATAACATGTTGTTAGCAGTTCTAAGTAATAGTAACACAGTGTTTTCTGCCTTGATAGCCTGTAATTGGCTGGCCATCCCCAAAAAAGGAGCTGGTATGTTGATTCCCATACACATTTGCCTTATGATTAATATAAATCTTGTGACATTACAGGTGGATAATACAATTTCTGCAGGGCCTCAGATGTAGAAATATTTCTATTCCTAAAGTAGAAATATTTTAAGACATCTAAAAATCTCAACATTGCAGATCCCAACAGTTGCCTAATAGAAAAAAACACATCCTTTAAATACTAGGTTTATGGCTACATCTGTCACTTAACTTCCAAAGCCATATTAGAAACACCATGAAGAAGCTCAGCTCTCTTTTATTCTGGTTCTGGAAAATATCACCCTTTCTTTCCAGATCAGCTAGAGCTGCAATGGGCAAAGGAGTCCTCCTAGCTTAACTTGAATACAGGCTCCCCATCATAGCCGCAGCCTCTAAAAAAACTCATCCACTCTACAGCCCATTGAAAACCAAATCTGCAGATTCATTTCCAACTCCTTCCCTCTGGAACACCACTGTATCATCCTCTCCAAGGCTAAATGGCTACCAGTATTTTACATAGTTGAGCTACTCCTTGGATGTCTTGTTTTCAAATTACTATAACCAAATGCATTTCCACCTCTTGCAGCCAAACTCCCTAATAAAACCACATCCTATAACCATCACAACTTCTCCCAGTCAACTCACTCACTCAAGACTTCCTAAATTAAACTGCACTGTACAGACCACTCCTTCATTCTTGCACCAAAACTCTGAAAATCCCTCCCCTTCACCTAAAAGAAGTCTCCTCTTCCCCACCTTTAAAACTCAACTCAAAAGACACCTTCATCAAAAATATGACTACAAGTGTTTTTCCACTGGACACATAACCTAGCTCCCTCCTCTCCTGCATCACTTCTACTGTATACTCTGTTCACAGCTGCTGCTTCCCTTTCATATTTACAACTAAAACTAATTCACATTTGATTTTCTACTCTGCTAATAATACTTACATATCGTACCAATTGTCTATGGAGTTATCTACCTGCTGTGATTACTTTATGATTGTGAATTTGTTCTTTCTTTTTTTTTTTTTTTCTGAATCTCTTCACCCAGGCTGTGCCTGCAAATAGTCTATAGTGATCAGTGTACTACCCCGGTAAACTAAAATACATTTCACTGTAATGGCTGTATAAGACTAAATAAATCACCTAAAAAAGAATACGGCTTCTGGGATATATGACATAAGTCATGAAGTCTATTTTGAGGCATAAGACAGAATATGGGGAGAATTCATAAAGTTTGCCACATGGTGTACAGATTGTGTATACCTTGAGTAACCTTTCTGAATGAACAAAAGTATTGTGGTACGGCTGTCTATGAATTCAAAAAGTTACCTCAAGGTGTACACACTTTGTCTTTTCCATTCAGGAAATATTTAAAATGGGAATATTTTAAGATTAATGACTACATTCCTATTAAATTAAAAACACAGCTGGATAGGAAAGGGTTCCAGAGGGATCAGTTTACCTTTCAGGAAAAACTCTCCACATTAGATACTTGCTTTATATTTTAACCTATTTTGAAGAAATATGTAGAAATAAGATCACAGAAGTTGTATAAATTATTTAAAGATTTAGAATCAGCATTGAATAACCTTAAGTATAATAAACCATGGTCTATAATGAACAGCAAGGGTATCACCTACATATTAACAGCATTTATAGAAGCTTTATATATTCATTCAGGCTTAAAATAACATTTCATCTAAACGTTAGCTTAACTAGGGATTTAAACTAACAGGGGTGTCAGACAAAGATGTATTCTGCCCACTTGCTAAATCCTATTTTAATCAACTGGATTTTTTTTAATCAAAGCGCTTATTCACAACAAACAATAATGTAATGACACTTACAAATCAGCAATGGTACAACTGTTATTAACAGAAACTCACATCAAATCAATAAGTAAGAAAAATCTAGATTTCATCTCTATCACTGGCAGCAATCCATATAAATCCACCACAACAAAGTTTCAAGTCACTCCATCATATATACCTGGGACATAGGTTTGTATGTGTTTACTAGGCTAATGACCACAAGGACCTTTTTAACCTAGCCATGCATCCCAAATCTTTGACAAGTCCTGGTGCCCTTGATAAGTGCAAGCAGGGGCTTGGGGGATTTGAAGCATTTACAAGCAGGGGCCTGGTAGATGAACCATTTACAGGCTGCCTGTGTCCATTAGAGACATAGGTGCCAAACCAGGGATGAATTTCCTGTTCCCCAGCCAATTGGCCAAGTTGCACTTAAAATTGTGTTAGGGAAGAACTCTGCTTCACATGGAGGGGGAGCCTGTTCCAAATAAGGGATAGTCTCTGGAATAAATACCAGCCTCTCCAGCAAGTTCTATTTATTTCACAGGCAAGGTTTAAGTCTTTAGCGTGGGTAATTCTGGTGCTGTTTGTTTTGCAGATATGCAGGATGTCCATCAGGGTAGGGTCTGACAATACCTTCTATACCAGGCATAGATCTCCCCTCAACAGCTTGTACGAGACAGAATGCAGCAATAGCGCTTTGAGGCAGTCTGCACAGGGCATGTTACTTACACCCTGTATTCTTTTAGTGAGCAAACTTTGAGCCTGTTCCAATTGTTGGATGTGCCTGGTTAGATACATACCAAAGGAAGCATTATACTCAATGATAAGTCTGGTGAATGCTGAATACAGTAGAAAATGATCTCCTTGGAAGCAGATGCCATACCTTTGTTTATAAGTTGCACAGAATGGAATGATTTCCTCATTACTGTAGACAAGTGAGGGTCAAAGGCTAGATTACTGTCTATATGTGTAGGGTTGGTCTGTAGACCATTAGGGTTGGTGGAGGATTCTGTAAGTGATTCTATTTACAACCATCTGCAAATTTAATCAGCCAGAGGTCCCTGACATTGGTCTTGACTTCAGAGAAGTAAATGCCAAAAAGGACTGGCACCAGGACTGATCCCCGAGGAACTCCATTTGTGACTTGCCTCTTCATAGAGGTGGACTCCCCAGTTCTAACTTCCTGTGTCCTGTTCGTGAGCCAGCTCGCTATCCACCAGGTGACATAAGGGTTTACACCTAACCTCCTGAGTTGGTCAACAATGTCTGAGTGGCGTATTGTGTCACATGCCTTGACCAGGTCAAAGTCAGCAATGTGAACCATATTGTCCTCATCCATTACTTTGCTAACCTTCTCAAAGAAGTCTACCAGGTTGAGTAGACATGAGCTGCCCTTGATAAAACCAAACTGGGTCGGGTCCAATGTTTGGAGGTTTCATATGCCATTATTGATCATTGCAATGATAATTCTTTCCAGGGCTTTGTGTATGAGACTAGTGAGACTTATGGGTCTGTAGTTTCCAGGGTCTGTAACATGGCCCACCTTTTTGTAGAGAGATTATTGTTGCTGTTCTCCATTTGTGAAGCACAAAGCCTGTTTGGAGGCTACCATTAAATAGCAATTCCAAAGGGCCTGATAGGTCATGTTTCATGCAATTTAGAAGGCATCCTATGATATCATCTGGTCCCATTGATGCAGCGTTCTTGGCATTTGGTGACAGTCGGGGGAGGTTAAGTGGGAGAGATGAATAAAGTTAGAACTGAATTTGTCTGCAGGAGGTTTGCTATATCTTCTGGCTCAGTATAGGTGGCTCCATTAACAATGAGATCTGCATACAACTGTGCATTACCTTTGAGGTTGCTGACATAGCTAAAAATACCTTGTAATTGTCCTTGGCCTGGGATGCCAAATTTACCTCAACTTTGGCTTTGGTAGACTTTATTTGTCCTCTGAGTTGTTTGTTTAGTTTGATGAGATTGCTTTTATCCTGCTGGGTGCTGCACCTCCTAATTTCTGCCATGATTTTCTTCCTTCTGTTATACAGCCTATTGATGCTGTGATTCCACCAGGGTGGCTTGTTTTTAGAGTTAGATGTGTACTTATTCCTGGTGGGGACAGCTTCCTCCATGCAGCTACCAACATGCTTGTATAAGGTTTCTGTGAACAGTTTTGGATAGGCAGTAGTGTTCTCAGAGTTAATGGGGGCTTGAAATGTTGCCATGTTATCGTTTAATAATAGGAAGTTTGCCTTAGAGTAGTTCCTGAACATTCTGCTGTTAGCTGGGGTTCTGGACTTTACTTTTTCCTTCAAAGCAGACCATTTTGAGATCTGTAATTACCAGTGAAAATATTACACTATGGGGTGTGCAGCACTCTCACATATTAGTGAGTACCAGATCCAATATGTCTTCTCCCTTGGTCTGTGTACTGACAATCTGGTCCTGGGAGTTTATGTTTACAAATTCCAGTAGTGTCTGTGTCTGCATATTTGGTGTCATATATGATTCACAGTTAATAGTGGGGTAATTAAAGTTGCCCATGAATATGGTATTGGGTTGGATGGTGAGTGTTTCCAAGAAGCTTAAATACATGTTATTGGTTTCCTGGGTCATAGAGGGAAATTGCTAGTAGCAAGGAAGTGGTATGGGAATTTGCTTATGGTGATTTGAAAATGGGGAAGCTCAAGTGCATTGTCCTTTTTGAGCATCCTTGAGGTATATTTATTTCTGATGTAAAGTGAGACACCTCCACCTTTAATCTCTATCTATGTAGTAGATGGTCTAACTGTGTGGAAGGCATTATAACCTTGAACTGCCATTGTGCTCTTGTCAGCTTTAAACCATGTTTCAGTGACTGCACAGACATCAGTATTCTCTAGACTGAGGAGTGCTTGTAGGGAGTGAAGTTTCTTATTTAGACTTCTAGCATTGAGCAGTAACACCTTTAGGTTTCCTTGGTTTTGATTTGTTATGTTGAATGTACTTTCAGTTCGGCATTGCCTAAAAAGGCATTACGAAGGAGAACGATGTTTTAGCTAATATTTGAAAGCCTAGAGGGGAGAGGTGCAGATCATCCTTGGCAAAGCAGCGTGGTCTGTTGACCATGTCCTTCCATGCTGACAAATATTGCACCCCCTTAGAATGACACCAGAAACTAAGTCAATTATTAAAGTCAGTTATCTTCTGTTTGTATTGTGGCATCATCCTTGGAGAAAGTAAAATGCTGCTCAGTGCTAGAATCATAACAATCTGCGGCAGATATTCTGAGAGCTCCATGATATCTCTCTTAATATAGTCTAGAGAAGTGCATCTCAGGTCATTTTCACCCACATGAACTATGACTGAGTCATACTGGCACTTGTGGTCCAGTGAGCTGAGTGCATGCATAACATGGTGGATTCTGGCCCTTGATTATAGGTTCATAGGTTCATAGGTAAGTACTCGGCTAATGGCCCTTTAGGCAATGCAAGCCTAGCCCAATAGTGTTCCCAGTCATCTCGCTTACCAGACGTTAGTTCCCTGTTCTCCTATCTAGCAATGTGACTTGAAGTGATCCCTGGGGTGAATTTCCTATTTCCCATCCACTCATCAAGTTTTCTCTTGAAGAGGGCCAGTGAGGTGCTCCGCTTGATGTGAATGGAGAGTTTATTCCAAAGTATTGGAAGTCTCGGGTTAGGAACCTATCCCTCCAGCAGGTTCTGTTTAATGTGGTGATAATGTTGAATGTAGCACGGAGGGATTGGGATTTTTTTCAGATTAAGCATGTCTAGCAAAACTGAGTCAGACATGGCTCTGTATGTCAAGCAGAGATCATCTTTAAGTAGGCGATATGAGTTATATAAAGTTTAAGTTTTTTTAAGTCTATCTGTATAAGGCACATGTTTGAGCCCTAAGATCCTCTTTGTGAGGAACTTCTGTGGCCTTTCCAGTTGTTGGAGGTGTCTAGTGAGGTACATGCCAAATGGGGCATTGTACTCTATAATGGGTCTGATGAGGGCCGAGCAGAGAGAGATAATGACTTCTTTTTTCCTGGATGAGAACCCTTTTGTGATGAGATGTGCCATGTAGAAGGCCTTCCTAACTACAGTGGTGACTTGGTTGTTGAAGGAGAGACTGCTATCTACCTGTGTCCATAGATCCCTTATAACACCTTCAGAGTTAAGTGAACTACCCTTCAATATGGTAGTTTGTGGGCACCGTATTTTTCCTGAAGGTAATGACGATACATTTTTTGGCACTGAGCCTAAGGCCATGGTTTTGGCACCAGTCATTGGTTTCTGTTAGGCCTTTTTGTAGGATGTCCACATCAGCTTGAGAATCAATAATAGCTCCTAGTTTGCAGTCATCCACGAATTTGGTTAACCAGAGTCCCTTGGTGTTGGCTTGAACTTCAGAGAAGTAGATACCAAATAGGAGAGGACCCAGAATCGATCCCTGTGGGACTCCACTTGTAACTGCTGGGTAGTCAGATTTGGAGTCAGCTACTTTCACTATGTGGGTCCTGTCAGTGAGCCAGTTGGCAACCCATCTAGTGATGTATGGGTTAATGCCCAGATTAGTGAGCCTATCAATGATTACAGAGTGTGGGATGGTGTCAAAGGCTTTGGCTAGATTGAGGTAGGCTGTGTGGACAGCCTTGTCTTCATCCACTTCTCTAGTGACCGATTCAAAGAAGTCTATCAGATTGAGCAGACATGATCTGCCTTTCACAAACCCAAACTGCGTGGGATCCAGGGTTTGAAGGTTCCCAATATCCTTATTTATAAGATCCGTAATAATACATTCCAAAGCCTTACAGATCAGGCTCGTCAAGTGCCCCAACAACAGAGACCTCAGAGGCACAAACACAAGCAACCATCCCATCCAAGCATAACCCACAGGACACATAGCCCTCACAACCAGTGTGCCACTCAAGCTAAACCCCTAAGGCAGAACAGTGTACCAAACACATTAGTCATAGGTGACTCAATTGTAAGGCACACTGACATCCCCCTCACTAGGCTAAATAAGGAGAAAGTTACGGTCAGCAACTGACTGTGATTTTCTCCTTATTTAGCCTGGTGAGAGGGATATCAATGTGTTTCACAGTGGATTGTCCATTGACCGGAATGTTAGATTGTATTGTGGCTTATCTTATGGGCTTAGAAGTAGAGGCTCCATGAGATTTGGTTTTATGTGCTGATGAGGGTGCTGCTCTGAAAGAGTGCAATTTTGGGCTGCTGAGGGTATTTTTATGTGTACTTCATCTAGGCAGGAGGTCTTTGGGGTTTAAGAAGTTTACATTTAAGTTCCTCATCATATGTGGATATATGTGTCTGCTCTGAACTGTGTGTGCAATGGGTGCAGAGTGTCTACTGTTGACATCCTGATTGACGTTATGACAGTTTTTATGTGAGAGCTTTGCCTCCAGTGACACTGTGTAAATACATCTCTCAGATATGTTATCAGTTTGTTTGCGAATTAGCTGGTAAACATGAGGCAATTTCTGCACTGCTTCAGTATACCCATATCCACCAAACTGGTAATGGAGATAGTGGTAATGTTCATATCCATGGCCACAGGCCCTTTTTTATTGAGTAGACAGCTGCAGTGAAAACATAAAGTAATGTCAGGAGTATACAATACTGCATTTTGCATATGCATTCATTTATTGATGTTTCACTGTTAGTAGTCTGCACATATTAGGATTACTGCAGCCAAATAGGAATAACCTAGATTGAAACCTACAACTGCCAACTATGTTCACACTACAGACCAGCATACAACCTGCCTAGCTAATTGATTTTTGAACTGATTATTTATTTATTTATTTATTTATTTATTTATGTATTATTTATTTATTTATTTGTTTATTTATTTTAGTTAGTGATTTGTTTTGGTTAGTCCAGCTGAGCATTAGCTTGTTTTCAGTGGAGACCTGAGGAGAAAAGCTCCACAATCAGTATTAACATAATGGTTAAAACATTCACCTTTAATGCACAGGATAAAAGGCTCTATCTGGTCCTCTGGCCACTGCTTGTGTGGAGTTTGCATGTTCTCCATGTGTTTTTTTTGGATTCTTCCCAAAAGCATGCTGGCTGTTTTCACCCAAATTCATGCAAAATTGAATGGAGTCATGGGCAGCAACAGAAACTCTAGATAATGGCTATCTGGGGAAGAGCTGTATTGACTAACTGCTTTAGGCACTCTAGATAAGACTACATGGATCATGACTAAGTACAGTGTCAGGGCTAGCGACTTGAAGTTGTAAAACTTGGCTCTAGGGGTTACAAAGTGGGTTGAGCACTCAGCCTAAACCAACCTACTCCAGCAAGCCATGTTAATAGTGGGAGAGGCCTGTGTGTCTCTGTTTGTCAGTGTATGCCCACTGTAAATCCCAAAAGCCTGGATTCAATAAGCTACCAGTGTCCAGTTGCCCAGTTTTTGCTACCTGGGATAGCTCCATTGATCAAAAGCTGGCCATTAAATCAGTCAACCTGCTAAACATGAGCTAAGGATTGCTACACACAGTACAGGTTTACTGAGAGGCTGCAGCTTAAAAGTGAATGAGATGATGGTAAGGAGAAGTCAGGACATCCTGTCCATCCAGGGGCACTACTACTCAGGGGAGGGGGACTAGAAATGGTATGGGAATTGTAATGAGGGAGAGTCTTTGGAAGACAGTGAAGGATGTCATCAGAATCAGTGATAGACTCATGGCAGTCTGTCTCCAGTGTAATGACAGGACAGCATGCCATGTGACAGGGTTGTGATAATGAGAAAAAGAATGTATTTAGGCAGCAACTGCAGGACAACTAGATGAAACAGGACAATGTGAGTTGGTGTTGGTAATGGGGAACCTGAATGCGCATATCCGTACAGAGAGCACAGGATATGAGGACTGCCTTGGTCCTCATGGGTGGCCAACAGGTGTAAAGGAGAGACCATTCTAGACCTCTATCTGGCAACTGGCTTAATGGTGGCCAACCTATGGTTCAGCAACAGAGACAGTCACATGATCACCAACATAAACTCAGTAGATTTCCTGTTAGTAAGGCAAGGGCACTGTGGGAGAATCAGAGATTGCAAAGTCATCCTCAGTGAAACAGTTGGCCCACAGTATAAATGACTGGTTTTCTCATATGTGATATTTTCCTTGAAAACCTCCTAAGCCTGTAAACAAATCAGCATAGTCATTTAGGATACCACTGTTATGATTTCCCGTGGCTTTGTAGATTGTCTGAAATGTCCCTGTTACTGTTTGAATCTTTGTGTGAATCATTACTTTCACAACATGATTTATTTATTTATTTTTTGTTAGCAGAATGTAATGTAATTTACTGCAACTTTTTGAAAAAAAGAAGCAAAACCTTTTTATTATTGTACTAACAGAATAAAAAATTCTAACTTGCTGGTGCTATCTGGTGGCCAAAATATTCTAACTATTTCTACACACGGCTTTTGAGGCTTTAAAGGTATATTTGACAAGATACAGCACTTTGTATATAAGTTTTGCACTTTTCCATTAATTGTTAGTATTTTTTTTTAAGTCTTTTTCTCACAGCTGGGGTCACTGTCTCTTACAAGAGTTTCAGGCATCACAGTGACATCTCTTTTCACGTCTAAATCACTAACACAGTTAATTTTCATATTTCTGTTTAACATGTATTTTCGATATATGCATTTATGGCCGCTGCAGGACATTGTTGTTTTGTAAAGAATGAATGTTCGATGATAGTAAATTCTTTCAGGACTGACAATAATTAACTGAATTTTAGTCTTAAGTGCTGCTATTTTCTTATTTTTTTTCAATGAGGAAATTAAAACAGTGAAGTGTTTTATAGATTCTTACTCAGCAACATGCAGGAATGTAACACATTATATGACTTCAGACTTTTTTAGCTCATTCACTTACAGTGAGTAGTAAATCAAATGTTTGGATCCAAAGCTTCCAGTTTTCAGCAAAATTGTCTTGTAATGAAATAAATCATGGTGGTTGTAGCTGAAAATTATTTCAACTATTTATTATATTCTGTAGTTCCTTACAGGGATACTCTTAAAAGGAAATATATTCCTTTAGTTATGCAAATAAATTTCTTCAGTTATTGGTTTTTCACAGAAATTTTCTCTACACTGATATCATGTCTTGACAGTGGCATTTAGAAAATAAAACACAAGACATAAGAGATTAAGTGTTAGCGCCACAAGATGTTCTGCAAATGAATTCTTTGAAAATTCTGTGTAACACATGACATACTAATCACTACAGTTAACTCATCAGCATTTGCAGGTATATACACCATATCAACAAGATAACATGTGAATACATTGCAAAATGCACCACAGCTTATAATAAACCTTCTACAGTCCTCTGGAAAACAGTAGCAGCAGCAAATGACATTCTGAATGTAACAAAGCAGCAGCCCATTCTTAAAATTTCACACGTTGCCATTTTTTTTCCAATTGTCATTCATTTTTTACTTTAGTATGCTTTGCATAATGAACAGGTCTGGATTAAAAAAAGTCTAGGTTTGGCACCTGGTGGAACATGAACAGCAGCTGTGATTCCCTTTTCATGGCATACATGGATTTTTTATTCCGTCCCCTTTAAAGTTTCTTACAGTATAATGACATTGAAAAATAAGCCTGTTGATGAAACCATAAAAAGGCCTAGCAGCTATTGTCCACCACTACATCAAACACTAGCTGCTTTCAAAGTGAAATGTAAGATGGATATCAGGAAACTCCTTAAAAACCTCCTTAGAAAAAATTTTTATAACTTAACACAGGGAGAAAGAAAAGCATTGCTTGAGCTAGGCAATGATAAATCCAGGCGTGTAATGAAGGCAGACAAGCGAGGAGGTATACTTGTGACTGATACCACTAGCTGCAACCAAAAGATAGAGAACATGCTGGAGGATAACAGATTTTATGAGTTATTTACCATGGATGACATAAAAAGAGCATATGATTTATGGAACACTAATCTCGCCACATTATGGGAAGAAAAACATATTACTGAAAATCTTTATAATTATTTATGGAGCCCATGCCCACGTTTACCTTAGATTTTGGAATACCAAAGCCACACAAGAACAGAGAAGACCCACCTTATAGACCAGTGGTAGCAAGTGGAGGTTCCCTTACTGAAGCCACAGCCATTTACTTTGATTACTTGCTGAAACCTTTAGCAGAAAAGAGTAAGTCATACATAAGAGATTCAATGGATTTTTTGAGGAAAATAAAAAACATTACAGTGGAAGCTGACAGTATTTTATTAACTATTGATGTGGAATCCTTGTACACAGTGCTCCCTCATAATTACTGTGTAACAGCAGCTATGGAGTCTTTTAAGAAACATAATCAAGGTACACAGGCATATCATTGCTGGAACCTGTGTCTAACAGAGCTCTTTTCAAACTATCTGGAAATATACAGAGCTAAGTATATTATTTTTGTCTCTTCAGAACTGTGTACTGTAAATTGTTTCTGGACTGATTTTATTCAGAGTTGTGCACTGTTATTTTGATTCACTGTATATTTTTTTCAGATCTCTGCTGAAAGTGTTTTGTCCCACCTCCCCTATTTTCTGCTGTGTCTTAAGTTGGTATAACTGGTTTTTACAGCTCGTGTCATCTGACTATCTGAAAAATTACATGCATAATAATAGACCCTGTTAGTTAACAGCCTGCATATCATTGCTGGAACCTCTGCCTAACAGAGCTCTTTTCAAACTATCTGGAAATATACAGAGCTAAGTATATTTTTTGGTTCTTCAGAATTGTGTACTGTAAATTATTGCTGGACTAATTTTATTCAGAGTTGTGCACTGTTATTTGATTCACTGTATAGTTTTTCAGATCTCTGCTGAAAGTGTTTTGTCCCACTTCCCCCTATTTTCCGCTGTGTCTTAAGTTAGTATAACTGTTTTTTACAGCTTGTGTCATCTGACTATCTGAAGGATTACTTGCATAATAATAGACCCTGTTAGTTAACAGCCTGCATATCACTGCTGGAACCTATGTCTAACAGAGCTATTTTCAAACTATCTGGAAATATACAGAGCTAAGTATATATTTTTTTGGTTCTTCAGAATTGTGTACTGTAAATTGTTGCTGGACTAATTTTATTCAGAGTTGTGCACTGTTATTTTTGATTCACTGTATAGTTTTTCAGATTTCTGCTGAAAGTGTTTTGTCCCACCCACCCTCCCTATTTCTGGTTTGTTGTTTAAATTTGGTGGCTTTTGAAGTTGCTCGCCCCACTGTAGATTTGATCTGGGATACTCCCCCCAGTCCCATCTCATTTCCACATTCTACCTAATACACTCGTTCTGCACTTGTTTTTAGTTATTTTTAATTTAATTGCATTTTTTAAACTGTGTTTGGTCTAATATTGCTACATACTCAAGTGTGCTAGCTTGCACTGCATTTGAATTGTTTTTACTGCTGTTTTAGATACTTTTCTGTAAAAAACAAACAAAAAAAATGTAAGCCTGTTTCCTACCTTTCCTGTAACTAGTGTAGTCCAGATACAGATTTGCTGTATCCAGGACTGTTTGAAAGCTTCTGAGCCCCCCCCCCCAAAGCCTTTCTGTGTTGGAGGGAAGCCTTCTAGCTTGTCATTGGGAGTGGTAAGCACTAGGTAACCTGTCTACCACATAAGGAGTGGTTCTGGCCCAGAAATTGTAGTTATTGGCTGTCTGGGCAATCTTTTCCATCTCTCTCAACTTTCTGATTTGAAAGCCCGCATTTGCAGTTGTTTCTTTCCTGTAACTAATCTAGTGCAGATACAGATTCTTAGTTTTAGCACTTGAATTTGCTTATTCGTGCTCAGCACTTGTTCATAACTTGTTGTAAGCACTAAATAAGCTACTAATTACTATAGCACTCAACCTTCCTCATTACCTAGAGAAAACAGCTCTTGTACTCATTTCCTCACTTATCTAGAGGAAAATAGTTTTTTATTCAGGCATGTCCAAGGGTCAGCTCCCAGTGTTCTCTCCTGTCTATCTGATTAATCTGGGCATCTTGGGGCAATGTAGAAATTGCCTCATGTAAACAGACAACCCTCTCCTCCTACCACCCAACACTCTCTCCAACCAAGACTGAACTTGAGATTCAAGAGGAGAAGGTAAACACTTGCACCACACCACACTTATCACATAGTCTCACTAAATCTATACCACCAAAATCCACACATAGAAACACAAAAACATTCGCAGAGGCTCTCAATAATAATCTGCCCAAGCAACAGAGACCTCAAAAGCAGAAATGCAAGCAACGTCCACCCCCAAGACAACCCAAATGACACATAGCCCACAGACTCAGTGTGCCACTCAACTACAGCCAATAAGGCAAACAATGTATCCAACACACTAGACTCTATAGTCAGGCACACTGATGTCCCACTCACCAGGCTAAACAGGGAGAAGGTTACTGTCAGCTGCCTGTCAGATGCCAGGATCGGCCACAACCCACGCACTCAGGTCATTCCACAACAAGTACAAATATGACTCTGTCATTGTCCATGTTGGTGTGAATGACCTGAGACTTACCTCCCTGGACTACATGAAAAGAGACATGGAAGAGCTGTCCGATCTTGTAGACCAAGCAGGTATGACCCTAGCTCTGATTAGCATTCTGCCATTACCCAGAATGACACCGCAGTACAAGGACAAAATGATTGACTTCAACAATTGGCTAAGCTTCTTGTGTCATTCTAAGGGGATCCAGTATCTGTCTGCTTGGGATGACATGGTCAACAGACCAAACAGACCACGATGCTTTGCCAGAGATGGCCTGCACCTGTCACCCATGGGATTCCAGATGCTGGCTAAAGCTCTTGCCATTCCTATAGTGCCTTTTTTAGGCAAGGTTCAAATGACAAATTCACCACTGTAACAGGAACAGGCAAGCAAAAACTGAGGGTAATACTACTCAATGCTAGAAGTCTAAATCTCAAAATGCACTCACTCGAGGCACTCCTTAAATGGAGAACATCGATATCTGTGCAGTGACTGAGACCTGGTTCAAGGCTCCAGAGAGCACCCCTGCACTACCAGGCTATAACTCATACCACACTTTTCGGACATGTAACCTGGACCGGAACACCAAAGGCGGAGGTGTGTCCATATTCATTAAGGATATCCACACCTCCAGGCTAGTTGCTTAGCATAATGCATCCGAGGTTATCCAAGTGCAACTAACTCTGAGCAAAACTGCAATCCAAATTGTAGCTTGCTACAGATCCCCCACCATGCCCCAGAATTTCCACTCCTCTTTTATTGATGTACTGGAAAATATTAGGGTTCAACCAAACACCCTAATAATGGGTGATTTCAACTACCCCACCATTAACTGGGAAAACTACTCGTGTACCAACTCCTTCACACAATGCTTTCTGGAATTCATAAACTCCAATGCCCTGGATCAACTTATCCACACCCCCACTAGGGGCAACAATATCCTAGACCTAGTCATTACCAACATGAGTGACCGGTGTCCCACACCTGAAGTCAACTCCTCGTTGGTCCGATCCGACCATAAGCTAATCACCCTTGATATCCACATCCTGCCCCCACCCCCCATTAAAGAAACCACGGTAAAATATTTTTCCAAAGCCAACTTCATGCTTCTTAAGACAGAAGTGGTGAAATTCATGACAGCCATGCAGATGGACAATACAGTTACGACTGCTGAATCCTACACAAATGCACTCTATAAGCACTTACACGAGTGCATAGATCGTGCTATCCCAAACAGAACCAAGATACTATCCTCCAAAAAATGGAAGCCAATCTGGTGGTCCCCTGCCATAAACAAACTGTACAATAGAAGGAAGAAATTGTTGCAAAAGAGTAAAATCCCATGAGTGGAGGAGCTCCCTGGTCAGCCTCAGTAAGAAGCTGAGATCCCTTATAAGATCCTTCAAAGCTAGCTACAAAAACAAAATCACCACTGATTCTAAGGACAACCACAAAGCATTCTATAGCTCTGTCAAGAATCTCAATGCCAACACCCAGATCTGCTCTGAATTACAGCACAATGGCATGAAAATTACAGAACCAACTGATATTGCCAACATCTTGGCAGATAGGTTCAGTGCTAACTTTACCCCCCCCCCAAATGCCCATATCTATACAGGAAGAATGCAGAGTCCCTGTAATCACAACTACGCAGGTAAAAGCTGCACTCTCTAAAGCCAAAAACACAGCATCCATGGGACCGGACAACATCCCAGGCTGCATTTTACACAAACTTCAGAACGAACTGGCTCCCCACCTAAGCACCATGTTTAATCATAACCTCACATCAGACTTTGTGCCCACTGAATGGCATACAGCAACAATTATCCCACTCTACAAAGGGGGAGCCACCACTGATCACGGAACTATAGCCCTATTAGCCTGACGAGCCTGGTCTGCAAGGCCGTGGAACATATCATCATGGAACTCATAAACAAAGATATTGGTAACTTCCAAACTCTGGATCCCACCCAGTTCGGGTTTGTGAAAGGCAGATCATGCCTCCTGAACCTGATTGACTTCTTTGAGGCAGTCACCAAAGCTGTAGATGAGGGTAAGGTGGTTCACACAGCCTATCTTGACCTCGCCAAGGATTTCGACACCATCCCCCATTCTGGAATTATAGCTAAACTCACTAAACTAGGTATAAATCCCGATGTCACAAGATGGGTTGCCAACTGGCTCACTGACAGAACCCACACTGTAAAAGTTGCACACTCCAAATCTGACCTCAAACCAGTGACAAGTGGAGTACCACAGGGTTCTGTCCTGGGACCTCTCCTGTTTAGTATCTACTTCTCTGAAGTACAGGCTAACACAGAAGGCCTCTGGCTAATGAAGTTTACAGATGATTGCAAACTAGGAGCCAAAGGTGAGTCCCCAAATGATGTGGAAATCCTACAGAAGGGCCTCACTGAGACAGATGCCTGGAGTCAAAGCCATGGCCTCAAGCTTAATGCCAAAAAGTGCATTGTAATCCCCTTTGGTAAAAACTCTGTACCCATGAACTGCTACATAGACAGCAGTATACTTAACACCAAATGTGTGATAAGAGACCTTGGGACCCAGGTAGACAGTAGTCTGTCCTTTGATAGTAACAGCGCCACAGTAGTTAGGAAGTCCTTCTACATGGCACACCTCATCATAAAAGGGTTCTCATCCAGGAAAAAAGAGGTCATTGTTCCCCTCTACTCGACACTCATTAGACCCATTAGAGAGTACACCACCCCTTTTGGGATGTACCTCAGAAGACATCTGCAGCAGCTGGAAAGGCCACAGAAGTACCTCACAAAGAGGATTACTGGCCTCAAACAGATGCCCTACACTGACCATCTCAAAAAACTCCAGCTTTACTCTGTAGCATATCGCCTACTCCGAGGTGATCTCTGCCTAACATATAAAGCTATGTCAAACCCAGACCTGTTGGACATGCTACACCTAAAGAAATCCCAATTCTTCTGAGCTACATGCTCTAGGGACCTAAACAGGATATGCTGGAGGGATAGATTCCTGTCCCAGAGACTTCCCATACTCTGGAACAGGCTACCCATCTATGTCAAGCAACGTTCTTCATTAGCAGTCTTCAAGAAAAATCTTGACGAGTGGATGGGAAATAGGAAATACACCCCGGGGATCACTTCTGTGTCTCTGCTCAACAGTGGCACAGGAAAATAACTTTCTTGGGTGGCATAAGCCAGGGAAGCTTGTTGGCTAGGCTTACATAGGCCCTTGGGCCGATAGCCTAGTACCTACCTATGAACGTTTGAAATGCAAAAGTTAAGCAAGCTCATTAATCTTGTACTGGACTTTAATTTCTTTACTTTCAATGGCAAACATTACAAACAAAAAACTGGCATAGAAATGGGGGCTGCCATGGCTCCCAGCATATCCCTGGGAAAGTGGGAGGAGGACACACAGACTACATGCAGCATATCACATGCTATTTACATTTTATCGATGACATCTTTATTGTGTGGGAAGGTGACACCTTGCAGCTTGGAGATTTTATCACTTACCTCAGTCAAACAACCCCCTTCTTGAAGTTTACCTCTTCCCATAGCTATACTTCAACCACTTTCTTAGATATGCAGATTTCCAAGGACACCATCAATAACAGAATCACCACTAATCTAGTCAGAAAACCAACGAGGGTTAACTTATTACTCCACAGTAAAAGTCTACATCCTACAAATACCAAGTATAATGTAGTGAAGTCTCAGGCCTACCACAGAGATGGAACCATTTTTGAGAAACCTGAACAACTTAGAGAATGATTTTCTAGTGAGAGGCTATGAAAGTCAGATGTTAAAAAAAATCCTGGAACCCATTATAGAACTGAAATGGGCTGAAGCACCTTCACTCAACCTCCCCAGTAGGAGAATGTTAAGAAATTCCACAGAGAATAACAAATGCAAAAATAGCTGCATCCTGACATACACTTTGGATTATCACAGTATCCAAAATGTTATTGAAGAAAACTGGGCCATTGTCACAGGAAACCTTTTTCTGATTAACATCTTAGGTGAAGTCCCATCCTTTGTTTATAGGAAGGCCAGGAACATTAGAAGTTTTGTTGAATTTAAACCTAGACCATATGAGAGAAACACTAAAAGATTTGAAATTAATTGTACATTTTGTATATTTATACAGCAAGGTGATAGTTTTTATTGTCCTTATTTAAAGAAAATCATTAAGACCAGTGTAGGGGGTGACTGTAACACAACAAAAGTAATTTACAGGGCACAGTGCAATGAATGTGATGCATTCTATGTGGGCAAGACTGTAAATAAACATAAGCATAGGATTTCATGTCATCTGTCAGAAATCCGCTCTGGATGTAAAAATAATGCACTAGCCAAACACCTTTCTCTTCATAAAAGACACACAGGTTTTAAGTTCCAGATCCTGGATCGCATAGACATGGGTGATCTTGAGGGAGACATCCCGAGTATTCTGGAGAAACATGAACTCATGTGGCAATTAAAGCTGAACTCTTTTAGGAAGCCTGGACTAAACTACTACCGTTCAATTAAAAGTGTACTGGAACTTAGAAAATTACCACATTGTTTACATGATTACTTTTATTTTATTTTATTCTACCAGTTGGTTTTAAATACCATTTTAAATCAGTTTTAATTTAAGTATATATTTTGTTTCCAGCATCATACATTTTTTGTTATTATTTTTTCTTTTTCTTATTCTCTTTTTTCCACTTTATTCAAAATGATGTGTAATAACAATACTAATTATAATTATATTTTTACATATTGTTTTTAGGGTTCTTGTACACAGACCTGAAGAAGTCTAGGAGGATGAAAGCGATCTTTGTTAACAATAGGTTATAAAAATAGCATATGATTTTTACAATTGATTTTTTACATGAAAAGTGTATATGTATATATGTATATATATATTTTTTTGATTACCAAATGGACTAAGGTTGATTTATTTCCAGCCATGTAGTATATTGTCTTGGATAAAATCACAGACTTAATAATCTACTTAATAATCTGGTTAAATAATAGGTACCACATCATTATAAATTTTATTTAAATTACATAAGGGTTATATTATTATGACAGCTATTAAGTAGGGCAGGATCAGCTCGAATGTCACACTGATGGGGGAGGGGATGTGAATTTAACATGTGTACCAATAACACTTTGTTTTACAGCACAATAAACCACTCCCTTGCCTGATAAAAAGTATATATATATTTATAAATCTTGTGAGGAAACTATTACTCTATTTTTATTTTACTTGGATCGCTTGTCTGTGTACTTAATAAAGGATCTTCGACTGGAAACAGACTGCCTGCCTGGCTTGGATTACTTTTGAATACTTAGCAATTCTGTACAATATTTCAAATTATATATATTTTGTATTTTTTTTTGACTTAAGAAGAGTTTAAGTTAGCTACTTCTACTACTATTGTCTGATCTGAGGGAAAGGTTAGTTTGCTTTTTATTTCTTGTATTTTGTATTACTTTATTGCATTTTTTTCTATTTTGTATGATGTGATTTGTTTTCTTTACACTGTGTTTTACTTGTATTCTGCTTTTAACTGCATATTAAATCTTTAAAAGAGACTACAACTCTGTCTCTTGTGAGTCAGACAGATTTTTTTCCCATCCTCCAACCCTCTTACTGTTTTGCTCTTGAACACCACTGTCTTTCTAGTTGCCTGCCCCTTATGTTAATTTGACCATATATGTAATTTCCTCTCTCCTTTTACTGGCTGGTGTGAGTAAGCACTAAATTATCATTTTGTGAAATCACTCCCCTTCAACTATTTAAATGTATTGGTCATCCATAGTATCAGAATACAAAAATGCTCCCCCCCTTCACTCTATCTTGCTCTTTTAAAAATAGTGGCTCTCCACTAAAGCTCAACTTTTTAGACAGCTAAAACTTAAGTTATCCACTTTCATATCTAACTGCTTAGTGCACACTGCAGTGTTTAGGATAAACCATTTTTTTTTAAATCTTACCTTTAAGTATCTACTGCAAGACCACCAGTTATTGCATTGCCCACATTCTGCCTCTAAGTAGTCATCTTGGGATTAGTGCTTTTGTTTTCTCCTGCTGAGAGAAGGAGTACAGTGATATTATTTCCTGAAGACTGCTGATCACCAGAAAGCTTAATAACTGCCTTATAGGTGACAGCTTAGAATCTGTGCTTATATTCTGATCCTGGTGAGAGTAGGAGCACAGACCATTGATTCCTGTTTCTGGTCAGAAAGTGAGTGTCTGTGCTTAACGTATCTGATTGGTCTGGTTGCTATTCAAGGCATCTACCAAAAAAAGGCTACAAGCCTACAGACCCTTTCATCATCTGGGAAAAGAATGTGGATCAACAAACAGGCTGTGGCCTGCTTCTCTTCTTGGGATTGGTGCTAACATTTTGCTTCTGGTAAAAGAAGAAGCAAAGGAGTATTGCATTCCAGCAGAGTGAAGTTGCAGTGAGACCAGCATTAATAGTAGCCAGGCAGTAGCCATTCATGCAGCTCCCTTCTTTTCATCATTCTTGACAAGCTAATTCTTTGTTTTCAGTAAGTACTGCTTGATTTGTTTCTAACTTCAGAATATCTGCCAAAACACTTCATCCTTAAATTTTCAGGGTCTACATATTAGTTTCACCTCAAGTGTTTGGCAGTGCTGTGTACAGACTCAGACACCTTGAGCGACATTTTCCCTGTAAAAACACAATTGAAATTTCTCCAAAATCTAGTTGCACACAGGACAACTAGTTTGCAGTGACTAGCACTGTCAACATAGTTGCAAATTGGATACTCCTGACAGTGATTGATATTCTCATGCCAACAGTCTAATCAATAAAAAGGGTATGTTGCCATGGATATGAACTTTCCTACTGTCTCTGTTACTGGCTTGGAGGATATGGGCATCCTGAGGTAATGTAGAAATTGCCTCATGTTTACTAACAACCAGTTAATTCTCAAACAGACTGATATGGTATGTGAGAGATGTATTTACACAGCATCACTGGAGGCAAAGCTCTCACATAAAACTACTCCTAATGTCAGTAAGGTTGTCAGTAGTACACATGCTGCACCCATCATGCACAATTCAAAGCAGACAGATAGACCCACATATACTGAGGCACTTACATATAATTTTCCTAAACCACAAAGACCTCCTAGACAAAGTACAAATAAGAAATACCCTCAGCAGCTCCAAACACATGCTTTCAAAACAACACCCACATCAACACATAGAGCTATGTCTCATGGAGCCTCTACCTTTAACCCCATAAGGCAAGTCACCACACAATCCAGCATTCTAGTCATTGGAGACTCCATCGTGTGAAACACTGATGTCCCTCTCACCAGACTGAGTAAGGAGAAAGTTACGGTCACTTGCTTATCAGGGGCTAGGATCTGCCACATTATGCATGCACTCAGGTCATTGGACCACAATTACCAATATGACTCAAGACTAAATGACCTGAGATGTACCTCCCTAGACTATATAAAAAGAGACATCATAGCTCTCAGAATATGTGTCTCAGGCTGGCATGAGCCTAGCATTGAGCAGCATTTTACTTTTTCCAAGGATGATGCCACAATAAGAACAAAAGATGATTGACTTTAATAATTGGCTTAGTTTCTACTGTCATTCTAAGTGGGTGTAATATTTGTCAGCATGGAAGGAGATGGTCAACGGACCACACTGCTTTGCCAAGGATGGTCTGCACCTCTCCCCTCTAGGCTAAAACATTGTCTTCCCCCATAGTGCCTTTTTTAGGCAATGCTAAACTGAAAGTACTTCTGACATAACAAATCACAACCAAGAAAAATCTAAAGGTATTGCTGCTCAATGCTAGGAGTCTAAACAAAAAACTCCACTCCCTAGAAGCTCTCTTTAGTGTAGAGAATGCTGATGTCTGTGCAGTCACTGAGACATGGTTTAAAACTGCGGAGAACACACCAACAGTGCAAGGTTATAATGCCTAACACACATTTAGACAAGCTACTTCACAGGCATGGACTAAAGATGGAGGTGTCTCTATATACATCAAAAATAAATATATTTCAAGGCTGGTCAAACAGGACAATGCACTTGAGCTGCTCCATGTTCAAATCACCATAGGTAAAATCCAGTACCACTTCCTTGCAAGCTATAGGCCCCATTTCTATGACCCAGGAAACACATACCATGTATTTAAACTTATTAGAAACACTAACCATCCAACCCAATACCATATTCATGGGTAACTTTAATTACCCTGCTATTAACTGGGAATCCTATGCAACATCAAATGTACATGCACAGAGATTCCTGGATTTTGTAAACACAAGCTCCCTGGACCAGATAGTCAATACATCAACTACGTGTGCAACCATACTGGATCTGGTCCTCACTAATATGGGAGAGTGCTGCACACCCACTACTATAATCCCTTCCTTGGTAAGGTCAGACCAAAAATGATCTCCTTTGAAGTAAAAATAAAACCTGGACCTCCAGCTAAACCTGGAATATTCAGGAACTAGTCTAAGGCTAACCTCCTGCTATTAAGTGAGAACCTGGCAAAATGTGAAGCCCCCATAAACCCTGAAAACACTTCTGTCTATGCAGAACTGTTCACAGAAACCCTGTAAAAGCATGTTAACAGCCGTGTAGAGGCATCTGGAAGAAGTACAGAACTAAATCAAAAAACAAGCCACCCTGGTGGAATCACAAAATCAGTTGGATGTATAACAGGAGGAAGAAAATCATGGCAAAATTTAGGAGGTGCAGTACCCAGCAGGATAAAAGCACTCTCATCAAACTAAACAAACAACTCAGAGGACAAATAAAGTGTTCCAAAGCCAAAGTTGCAGTAAGTTTGGTCTCTGAGGCCAAGGACAACCACAAAGCATTCTTTAGCTATGTCTGCAATCTCAAAGGCAATACACAATTGTGTGCAGAGCTCATTGTAATTGGAGCCACCTATACTGAACCAGAAGGTATAGTGAACCTCCTGGTTGATAAATTCAGCTCCAACTTTACTCCCCCCAACCTTCCCTCAGGAAATATCATCAAATATAACTCCTCCTACTATCACTAGGAAACAGGTCTTTAATGCTTTAATGCTCTCTCCAAGACCAAGAACACTGCATCAATGGACCCAGACAATATCCCAGGATGCCTTCTAAATAGCATAAAACATGACCTATCAGGGTCTCTGGAATTACTATTTAACTGTAGCCTCCACACAGGCTTCATGCCTCATGAATGGAGAAAGCCAACAGTCATCCCTCTGTACAAAGGTGGGCCATCTACAGACCCTGGAAACTATAGACCCATAAGTCTCACTAGTCCTATATGTAAAGCTATGGAAAGAATTATCATGAAAATAATCAACAGAGATATAGTAAACGTCCAGACAGTGGATCCAACCCAGTTTGGTTTCGTCAAGGGCAGATCAGGCCTACTCAACCTGGTGGACTTCTTTGAGAAGATCACCAAAGCAATGGATGAGGGGAAAATTGTTCACACTGCCTACCTTGACCTGGCCAAGGCATTTGACACAATACCCCACTCAGGCATTGTTGACAAACTCAAGAGGTTAGGTACAAACCCGTATGTGACTTGGTGGATAGCCAGCTGGTTCACAGACAGGACCCAGGAAGTTAGAATTGTGGAGTCCACCTCTACAAAGAGGTCAGTCACAAGTGGAGTCCCTCAGGGATCAGTCCTTGGACTGCTCCTTTTTGGCATTTATGTCTGAAAAGTCAAGGACAATGTCAGTGGTCTCTAGTGACTAAATTTGCAGATGATTGCAAATTAGGAGCTGTCATTAAATCTCACACGGACACAAATGTTTTCCAGGAGGGGCTGACACAGACAATAACTGGTGTCAGAGCCATGGATTAAAACTAAATGCCAAGAAATGCATAATAGTATCCTTTGGGAAGTCATCCATTCCTGGTAACTATCATACTGATAGCACACCCCTCAGAGTTGACCCAGTAGTCAAGACTTAGGGACACACACGGATAGTAATCTAGCCTTTGACCATCATGTATCTACAGTGGTGAGGAAATCATTCTATGTTGTGCAACTTACAAACAAAGGTATGGCATCCAAGTCCAAGGAAGTCATTGTTCCACAGTATTTGGCATTCATCAGACCTATCATTGAGTGCAGTGCCCTCTTTGGTATGTACCTAGCCAAGCATATACAACAACTGGAATGTCCACAGAGGTTTCTCACTAAAAGAATTCAGAGCATAAGTAATATGTTCTATGCAGACCACCTCAAGGCCCTATCCCTATAGTCTGTCTCCTACAGGCTTTTGAGCAGAACTCTATGCATGGCATACAGGGCACTGTCAGACCCCATTCTGATGGACCTCCTGCATATCCATAAAACAAACCTTGCCTGTGATATAAATAGGACCTGCTGGAGAGATAGGTATGTATCCCAGAGACTACCCAGTCTATGGAACAGGCTTCCCATCCATGTGAAGCAGAGTTCCTCCCTAACCCACTTCAAGTGCATCATGGACAGTTGGATGGGAAACTGGAAATTCATCCCTGGTTTGGCACCCATGTCTCTAATGCAAACAGGTAACCTGTAAATGGTTCATCTCCCAGGCCCTTGCTTACACTTATCAGTGGTATCAGAACTTGTCAGAGATTCGGGATGCATGGCTAGGCTTAAAAAGGCCCTTGTGGTCTTTAGCCTAGTAAACACCTATGGACCTATGAAGCTTAACATTTGGCTACTGTTCACTTTTCAAATGCAATTACTGGCTAGCTTCTTGTACTAATACATTATAGTTGTGCCTGTGGAAGAAAAAAGAGAGTGATAGATCATATTTCTTCTCTGTGGGAGGTCCAGTCCTTCTTACCAATAACAGCATTTCAAATGTACAGGCAAAATATGCAAGAAATGCATTTAGATGTGCAACTGAGGTATATTGTTTCTGTTCTGTTGCTACATTCCATTAAAATGTATTTCTAACTTTCTTTGTATTTCCTGGGCTAAGACTGAAATTGATTATCAGGGATCAGTGCTCTGCCCTAGTAAATTATTTTTTAAGTAAAGAAAATCAATAGATATGCTCTTCAGTAGCCAACATTAACAGAAAATAGTGGTTGTAGAAGTAAAAGTGACGAAGCAATATAAATTAAAAATCAGTAGTATTTACCTAGCCACCTTATAAGTCCTTAAGATAACCAGAACCTCCACAAAATCAGTAGTCTTGAATGGACAATATAAGGATTTTTTTTCATCTCCATCAATACCAAGGACTGGAACCACTGTCTTCAGGTTCAGAGGCCACCACATTTTTACTGCTACAAAATATGACTGCATCCATTAACATCCTTTCCACCAACCAGAGGAATGTTTTATTTCATTTTCCACACCATACATTCAGATAGATTTTGAAGTCTCTTGAGTTTCTCATGTTTGTAGCAAACACATCCTGATTTTAAAATTAGCCCCAGATGTGATCCACATATCCTTTCAACCATTTGTTTTCTCATTTACTTGGGAACTGATTATTTTGTCAGATTTGACTATCAAGCATTAAGCACAATTTATTTCTTGTTTTAATGAAAAACAAAACTAATGTCTTTCCTAAGTGATGACTTTTGCTGGCGCCTATCATTTTAAAGTCTTAATGCAGTTGCATTTTTAAACTAGCATCAGTACGTCTCTGAAATTCTTTTGCTTTTTCATTTGTCACTGGTAAATGCAATATTACCCAAAGAATCTAACTCTTTTTCTTGCTGTTCTTCGTGATTATTATTTTTTTTTTGGTAAATATGCTATTCTCACTATATCTATTGGTATATGTAGTTCCTTGCCTAGTCTGTGTTTAACTTTCAAATCATTATTTTATATATTAAGTAGCATTATCTGCAGTATTACAATAACATTGTACAAACAATTTTTGAACATGCTTTGCAGTGGTTTGTGATCAGTTTCCATCTGAATTTATTTACCTTAAACATAGTTATAGAATTTCACATATCCATGCACTAGTGCTAATAGTTCCATTTCGATGTATGTGTGTGTGTGTTTATTGCATCTCTAAAAGCACTCAGCCTGTAGGCAAGCTGGTCTGTTCTTTGGTATGACCACAGTTCCTATAGCATTGTGACTGGAATCTACTTGCAACATAGCCGTCTCTTTAATATCATGGTATTTTATTGTTGGAACATCACTGACTTGTTTCTTGTGCATTTCAAAACTCTTATCTTGCTCCTAGTTCCAATCCAAAACTTCATTTTGTTCTAAAATATTTTTTTAGAGGCATAGTTATTACATACATACTAGCTACAAACTTTTGCAAGATACTGCATCATTCCTAGCAATCTCTGCAATGCTTATTTGTCTTCTGGCCTTGGCATTTGCATAACTGCTGGATCAGTTTCAGCCTCTCAGATAGTCTATGACCAAAGTATTTTGGACCTGTCACTAATTTTACACTTACTTTTATTTAACTTGAAATGATGCCATCTTAATGTTTTTACATCCATATCAGTTGCTTCTCTGGAACTTAGTAGTTCTTCCTTTTGACTGATAAGTTTAGAGGTGGGCAGTAGTCTAGGAGTTGAACCTTAAATATTAGGGAACAAGAGAAAAGATCTGTTTTTTTAGCAAATGGAAATCAGTCTGTCCACCATTAAACCTTGCCATCATACTGTCCCCTAGGGAAAATAGGACTAAATCTGCAGATTTTGCTTTGTAAAGTCTAGAGAGATTCAGAGTTAGCAGCAGCAGCAGCACAGTATGCCACGGTGGAGGGACCATATTTAAAATGTTGCATAACGTTTTCCTCTGTTAGTTTTCCTCATGGCAGGATCAAGATAACTCTTCCTGCTATGAAACGAGTCCAGAAAATATCCTAGTAGTTGTAAACAATTTCTTTGCAAAACTTTGTCCCAGTCACATCCTTCTGTTTTCAGTCATGCACTAGTATGCAGTAGTAAGATTTAAAAAAAAGAGTCTTCAGATTCAACCAACAGTATACATTCAGAAAGAGACTGTTGAAGCCAAGGTCTCCAAATGGTAGGCATTCATATACAATTGTTGAGCAGACCTGCTATATAAACCTAAATCAAAATATATACTGTTGAAAGTAAATGAACCCCAGTTAGGCATACTTACACTTTGTTACTGGTATTTTGATTTTATGAAAGCTGAATGTCATGGTTCATTTAACTAGAGTGTGTTTTAAAATGACATCAATTAGTACACTTTGGCGGAAGGGGGGGTCCCTTTTTCCTCTACTTTAGTGCGACTGTGGAGTTGTTATATATAATTTAGAGGATGTGGTGGCCAAACCACCAGTAGGGGTGTAACAGAGCTTGTTTCCCTGCAAACAGGAAAAAAAAATGAGTTTTTTATGTTTTTAGAATTATACTTTTGGAATTTGATTTTCAGAAAAGTGTAACTCAATTTTTTTTAACATGATAAAATATAAGGTCCCACCTCCAGCTACAGGTCAGATCCCAAAGAGGGGAGCAGTAGTGTGTAATGACTCGACTGCAGTCTTGGCATTGTCCTTGTAGGAGTACTGTGCTTCATTATGCATTTACGTTGTAAACTGACTCTACCTCATGCTATCTGAATTTATGCAAGTAGGATTACAAAACTGTGAAGATGACAAAGTGGGGGTAGTATGGAGAGTTATGAGGACTATGATGCAGAGGTGTCCATTGCCATTGCTGCAAGTAAGGAAGGAAACTCAATGGCAGGGGAAAGGTAAGTTGCCCAGATGCCACACTATCACAACAAAGTAGAGAGAGCTATTTAGTTAATTGAACATGTGGGGAGAAACATATGTATATTTTGGATACAGATGCACAGTTAGAGTGGGAGGATGTGGAAAGCTCTGAGTCCACACAGATGGAATATGGGGATATGCTCAGGTGTAGTTAGCAGAAGTTCTGTTATATAGAGAAGACACCATCACTTGCCTGTATCACTGGGCAATGACTACTAGAAACATCAGAGAGCACCCCCCCCACCTACATCACCAGACCATAATCACTAAGGTATGTGACAAGACAAGAAGAGTAGGTCTATGACAGAATACTGGTAAGAGAGACATAGTCTAGCAACATTTTTATTTTATTTTATTTATTTTACAGTTTGTTTATGGGGATAGTCCATTGGACCAAGAAGAGCCTGTTTTCAATGGAATCCCAGGGAGAAAAGCTCCATGAACAACAATATAATACGAAGACAAGGCATTTACATTTATGTAATACTATTGAAGAATGATGGTATTACACAACATGATAAAAAAAATATACAATTGCAGTGAAAATTCAGTTAAAAAAGGAAAAGGTAAAATTATACACACACACACACACACAGACACACACACACACACACACACACAAACACACACACACACACAGGTCAATCAAAATGAAAAAAATCCATTGGTGCATATTCCTGTTAAATTTGTTAGAATATGAAATAACACAGGGTTGGCATTACAGTTATTACATTACACATTAGACATTACATCTGAATTGTTTACTTACATGTTAAGTATTAGAACTAGAACTCAGCAAACCACAGAATAACCAGAAGAACGTGAGCACTCCAAAGGACACCAACTTTATTCACAAACAGTTAAGCACTTTCCTCTCCACTACAGAGACTTCCTCAGAACAAAAATCACAACCTTACCCAACCAAGTTAAATACACCCATAAATTATTCAATTAAGCAGCAATTAAAATCCTTAAAGCAACATCAAACTTCCAATGTTAACGTAGTTCACCACATTGTTTTAAAAAATTCTTAAAAACAAGATTTAAACAAAATGCTACATTGTTTTATGTTAAAAATGTGTTTACATAAATTAACAAACCAAAAACATATTTTTAAAAATTTTTTTTAAAAACCTAAGTTCTCAAATAAGCTAACCTGAAATTTGATCAAGTTTAAGAATGCTAGCAATACTAATGGTTTCATTGATGCCTGGAAATCTAGAGGCATCCAGAAACAATTGCCATTTGTTAATTTATGTAAACACATTTTTAACATAAAACAATGTAACATTTTGTTTAAATCTTGTTTTAAGAATTTTTTAAAACAATGTGGTGAACTACGTTAACATTGGAAGTTTGATATTGCTTTAAGGATTTTAATTGCTGCTTAATTGAATAATTTATGGGTGTATTTAACTTGGTTGGGTAAGGTTGGGATTTTTGTTCTGAGGAAGTCTCTGTAGTGGAGAGGAAAGTGCTTAACTGTTTGTGAATAAAGTTGGTGTCCTTTGGAGTGCTCACATTCTTCTGGTTACATGTTAAGTATGCCTGATATGTGTCACTTGTAGACAGTCAATGTAGTTCTTAATCTTAAATATTGAATGCCTGTCCCAATGTTAACATTGTGGGTGCCGGAGTATGGCATCCTTTTCAATTCGCACATTGGGGCTTGCTTTACACTCCAGGCATGCTCTATCTTATATTTGCCCCAAGCCTTGGGGTGGTAAGTCATCTGATTTTTATGGAATAAGTTGTAGTCATAGGAACACCTACAAATACTTGTATAATTTGTCATCTGCATTCATGAAATGGGGAATTGTAGAAGCATTCTTTAGGACCCATTTATTAGGCTGGGGAAAACACCTTACCCAAGCGTATATATATATATATATATATATATATATATATATATATATATATATATATATATATATATATATATATTTTTTTTTCTTCTTCTTCTTTCGGCTGCTCCCGTTAGGGGTCGCCACAGCAGATCAACTGTTTCCATTTCTTCCTGTCCTCTGCATCTTGCTCTGTCACACCAACCGCCTGCATGTCCTCTCTCACCACATCCATAAACCTTATCTTAGGCCTTCCTCTTTTCCTGTTACCTGGCAACTTCATCCTTAGCATCTTTTTCCCAATATACTCTGCATCCATCCTCAGCACATGTCCAAACCAGCATAATTTTGCCTCTCTGGCTTTGTCTCCAAACCTTTCAACCTGGGCTGACCCTCTAATATACTTATTCCTAATCCTGCCCATCCTCGTCACACCCAGTGCAAATCTTAACATCTTCAACTCTGCCATGTCAAGCTCTGACTCCTGCCTTATTGTCAAAGCCACTGTCTCCAACCCGTATAACATAGCTGGTCTCACTACCCTCTTGTAGAACTTCCCTTTCACTCTTACTGGTACTCGTCTGTCACAAATCACTCCTGACACTCTTCTCCACCCACTCCATCCTGCCTGTACTCTCTTCTTCACCTCTCTTCCACATTCACCATTACTCTGAACTGTTGATCCCAAGTACTTAAACTCATTCACCTTTGCCACCTCTACTCCCTGCATCCTCACCATTCCTCTGTCCTCCCTCTCATTCACACACATATATTCTGTCTTAGTCCTGCTGACCTTCATTCCTCTTCTCTCTAGAGCATATCTCCACCTCTGCAGGGTCTCCTCCACCTGTTTTATATATATATATATATATATATATATATATATATATATATATATATATATATATATATATATATATATATATATATATATATATATATAAATATATATATATATATATATATATATATATATATATATATATATATATATATATATATATATATATATATATATATAGAGAGAGAGAGAGAGATCTACTTTACATGGTCGACTTTTCAGAAAGTCGACTTTCATATGGCTGAGACCATATTATCGACTTTCGAAAAGCCTACCATGTAAATTAAACAGAAAACACACCACAAACGCTTACCTTTCAACTGTTAGCAGGGTCAAGCCCTCTGCACCCCACCACCCGTAAGTTAAATATACCAATACCAAGATCGCACTACAATGCAGAAGTGGGAAATTTTCCCATTACGCTCTTTTCGGAGATAGCATTTCCCCATGGTCGGCTTTTTGAAAGTCAGTCATATGGTCTCGGCCATATGAAAGTCGCCTTTCTGAAAAGTCAGCTATGTGAAGGGGACCTATATATATATATATATATATATATATATATATATATATATATATATATATATATATATATACACACACACACACACACACACACACATATAGGTTCATAGGTTCATCGAAGGTTACTAAGCTAACAGCCCTGGAGCCCTCACATGCCCAGCCATATTTGTCCCAAGTTGCCCCAATCATCAGTAGTTAGGTGAGTGAAGTTTGCAGAGTTACGGGTCTATAGTAGTTATTACAAGATTCTGCTGTCCAGGCAGGACATGGGCGCCATCCAAGGAGTGAATTTGTGGTCACCCATCCATTGATCCAGGTTGCGTTTGAAGAGGGTCAGGGAGGGGCTCTGTTTCATGTGAACTGGAAGCTTGTTCCAGAGAAGTGGCAGTCTCTAGGAAATGTGTCTGTCTCTCAAACATGATCTGTTCATGTCAGTGACTATATGGCCTTAAAAAAAATTAAGTAATTTATTTTTATGTTATAAATAAAGACAATTTCTTTAAGGTGCAGGATAAAACCTATATTTTAATTTAGGGTTTTTATCTTGAACCATAATGGTATAAAACTGTTATATTCCCTATAAATATTTCAGTATATATTTTTGTCTCTCCTCCAAAGCACGTGATTTTTTTTGTTACTGTTATGATTTCATTCTTGAATATCACATTTACTGTAATCTGCTGACTCGTGTCTACAGTTTGCATTGTTTATGACATGGGTTTATGAATTATTCAAATACATTTAAATGGGCAGATTTAGAAATGCACATTTGCTTAAATGGTCAGGGAGCCTCAGAAACAGACATACACAGTTTGACTCTGTAAAGGGCAGTCCATAAGCAAACAATTACATTTGTATTTGCATCTTGTTTGATTTAGGAGTTGCATACAAAAACACATCTATCTGAGAACAGATATCTTTTTGTTATGAAGAGAAAAACACTGGAAATGAACTTTCTGGTATCATTTTGCAGTAGCTTATAAGGGCCGCCAGTCCTATCTACTGAACTAATGGATCTGTCCACTGTAACCATGTATGAGTCACAGTAACGAGACCACAATAAATTTTGCAAAAGAAGGCTCTTAACTTTGGGAGTATTTACTACTTTAACATTGATTTTCTAATAGATTGTATTAGCAATGATTTTTTTAGCTCTTAGCCAGAATCTATTGTGTTCCCACAGTTATTATGTTAATGGGCTTGTACACAAAACATGTTTCCATGTAACCTTGAGTATTTTCCCTGACACCTGATACTAGCAAGGGACTGTGAACAACTAGCAAAAAAAAGTTTATGCATTTATGAACACAAGCTTTTAACGCTGATTAAATCTCAAGAAATCTAACCTTACGTTTTCTCCCATAGCTATAAAGGAACTTTGTATGTTCATCATATTGATCACTGCTGCATTAGCCCTAGCTATATGGGTTATATATTGCCAAGGATATAATGGTTGGCCAGCTTCCAAAGCTTCAGGACACTTTCCATGCACCGTAATTGTCAGTCAGCTCAAGCAGAGCTGACTAAAGACAAGTTTGGGCACAAAGCCCTTCAGAGCTTTACTGCCACCAAAGACTATGCAACTTTGAGGCTTTTGAGGATCCATGGTCGGTTTGTGCTTTTCTTCGCTGAGCAGATAAACTTCCTTTCGGGACAAAAAGGTTCTACATATCTTAAATTTATTGATGTTTTATTACTTTTCCTCTACAGGAAAGTTATTTTAAAGCTAGGAGTGTTGTGTTTAATGGACAGACCTAAGACTGTAATGGACTTTTAAAAAAAGCACTTTTTTCTGTCAGTTTAAAAGTAGTGTTAACTAACTGAAAACATATTTTGTGGAGAAATTATCCTTACTTCTCCTTGGTGGGGATGGCATAGTGTTTAAAAGTACTTTTTACTTTTTTTTCTGTAAAAAAATAAAAAAGTAACTTTTGTGGACTGGTAGTTTCACTGCAATTTGCTGCTTATCTTCCTGAGAAAGAGGCACCATTTTTGGCTTGACCATGGGACAGACTGCTGGTCCCACAGTCATTCCTTCTAACATCCACAAAAAGAAAAAATTTAACAAACAGCCTTTGCCACCACAGCAGGCTTACAATTTGCTTCAGCCGCAGGTATGTGACTCTGCGGTAGCTATTTATTGTACCTCAGACCACTCGTCTTTTACTCTGGATCCCTCTGGTATAGCACCTATGGCCACTATGAAATGGGGGTTACATCCTCTGTGGCTAGTAGCGTCCCCTCAGTGGGCAAGGGACAGCCACTCTTGTCAGTCCTGGGAGAGATAACAGGGAAGGTTTCCCTGTTGTGCCAAAATACTGTGCCCATCCATGGGGAAGCAGCTGCTGTCTTTAGCAACATGGTTGGGCCCATTTTTCCTGTCAAAAAGAGACAGAAAACCAAGCATATATCTCCTCCTACTCAAATTTCTTTAGACAGGAGTAGTTTACTGAGTCTGTCAGGGTTTAATTCAGGCTGTTGATCCTTTTTGTAAAGTAGTTTATGGTAAAAGAAAGAGGGGATTCCTCTTTTATTGAAGAAATTCAAGATTCTGAATCTGAACAGGAGGATGCAGGGACAGATTTAGGGCTTTTTCCTCGGATTGCTGATTCTGTCTCAGATGAGAGCTCATTTTCTGATTCTTTCTATGGGGGGGGTTCTTTTTCTCTGAGACTATTGCTAGAATATGCAAATCTTTTCAGTGGGAGAACAATGAGGTTTCTCGGGCACTCAGAAATATTATGGGTTGTTAAAGAAGCATGTCCAGAACCTACACCAGGTCCTTCTGTGCTGTCAACTTTACAGGATGTGTGTGTGTGTTACAGCCTGTAGTTTTCCAGTTAGTCAGCCAGCTGCCTCTAAAAATACACGATGTATAAAATTCCTCAGTCTTTTACATTTTTATACAGTATTCTGAAATGTGACCCAGCAACTACAAGCTTAGTTGATGTCATTGCTGCTAAGCACCTAGTTAATTCCAATCCTACTCTTTCTGATAAGGGTGGGAAAGATTATTGATAAGTATGGAAAAAGTGTATACATCTGCATCTTTGGTTTTTAGAGCTTTGAATTGTCAGTTTCCTATGTTAAAGTGTGTTCTGACAAATTGTGTAAGTATGTGGAATGTTCTATTTGCAGTTTCTTCTCGTAAAAAAATCTGCTTTAAATAACTTCGTTTTTTCTACTGCACAGGTCACTACTTATCATTTATAGCGTGTGTGTGACTCTGTTGATCCTCCTTCCAGGTGTGTGACCACTGGTACTGTTTTAAGGAGGTTTGCATGGTTGCATTCTCAGAACCTTCCAGATGATGTTTAAAGTGAGATTTTAAATTATCCCTTGGATAGAGATGGAGTGTTTAGCAAGCTGATCCAGGGGAATCTCAAAGGGAGTTTCTTTCCCCTCTTCTATTTTTGGTAGAAAACAGAATACATAGTCTCAACAGAATTCAGGTAAACAGATGTTTAAGAAGGAATTAGTTCCAAGAAAGAATTCTCTAACTTCCAAAACAGTCCAATCTGTCTGAATAATTGTTCAACAGGCCTTGTGACCCACTCCCACCCTGCCCCCCTTTTTCTTCCAGAAAGTTTTAATCTCCATTTTTATCTTTGGCAGCAGACAAATGGGTTCTAAATATCATTCATCAAGATTACAGATGGCATTGGGAGGAAATTCCTCTTTCCAGGGAGTCATTACTCATCCTCCAGTTCAGACTCTTTTGTTTCCACCCAGTCTTCATCACATGCTGTCCCAAGGACTGATAGAATGGGTTCCTCCTTCCCATGTGCGGAAGCGTTTTTCTTCAATGATATTCCTAGTGCAAAATAAAGAAAATGCTTGGAGACCAATTCAGGATCTTTCTTTCCTAAACCTGATTGTGATAGTGCCCATATTCAAACTGATGTCACTTCACAGCATGTTACCTCTTCTTTCTCTTTCAGGTTTCCTGGTGATACTAGACTTATAATATATTTATCACCACCCCCATTCATTCAGACTTCAGACATTTTTTTAAAGTTTTATATGTCTGGATCACATTATCAGTTCTGTTTCTTAACCTTTGGACCATCCACTGCACCAAGATTGTTCAAAGAGTGTCTAGTTCCAGTTCCAGCTCATTGCAGGCTACAGGGTGTTCACACTTTTCCCTATATAGATGACTTGCTCATCTTTGCATTGTCTTTTTCAATGTGTCCAGAAACTCTGTGTTGAGTGAGAGATCTCTTATACCAGCTGGGATTCCAAGTGAACAGTCAAAAGTCTTTCTTTACTCCCTCACCCAAGACTGTGTTCTTGGGATGTCAAATAGATACATTAGTTCAAAGCACTTTTCTTACACAGGAAAAATAGATCTTTATTTAGAACTGTTTCTAAGGTTATCCACTCATACTTCAGTCACTGGGAGGGAATGCCTCATGCTTTTGGGTCTTATGGCTTCTATGATTCTCATGAGAGTCCTGACAAAACTCCACATGAGAAGGACATTGTGGCATCTGTAATCTCTTTGGTCCCAGATTCAACATCCTTTATCTTTTCAAATCCCAGTGTGAGGGGTTGTCAGAAGAAAAATCTTTTGGTAGAGATAACAGATATCCTTAAATCCAAGTCTCAGCTTCTCCTTCCCTGCTCCAAAGCAGTCAGTCACCACAGGTGCTTCAGACTTTGCTAAGTGAGCAGTTTCAGGAGAGAAAAAAAGTGCTGGGGTGTGGGACACCAAGGACAAATGCGAGCACATGAATATTTAGGAGATGCTTGTCATGATCAAGACACTCAACTCTCTGAACCATCTTTGGTCCTCGAGACCTCTTCAAGTAGTTTCAGACAATGCCACATTCATTTCGTACCATTTTGCAGACTTGCCATCTTAGCTTGGGATATAGCTTCACAGCACAATCTCACTCTACATGCATCCTACATTCCGTCAGAGCAAAACTGTGTGGCAGGCAAGCTGAGCAGGACCAGGGCAAACCCTAATGAAAGGAAACTAGATTGGTGGTCTTCCAACATTTGATCCATCTGTGGGGAGTTCCTCAAGTAGAACTTTTTGCCTCCTCTTTGAACAATCAACTGGCAAGATTCTGTTCTAGGACTCTACAAGAAGGCCTGGAAGATAGATGACTATTCTTTTCCTTGGACAGGAATGTTCCTGTATGCTTTTCTACCCTTTCCACTAATATCCAGGGTACTTCTGAAGATTCAGAAGGAATCTCCCAAGATCATTGTGGTGACTCCCTTCTGGCAAAAGCAACTGTGCCTCTCCTGTCTTTTGGAAATGGCCAGGGGCAATTACCACAAGCTTCCTCACAGACTGGATCTACTCACACAAGAATAGGGGTGTTTGATATACTCCAACGTCAATTAATTTCAATTGACTGCCGAACAATAAGGTCTTAATCTTTTTAGGCTCCCATTTACTGATGACACGTAGCAGGTACTAATGGAAGCAAGAAAGCCTGCTACTAGTAAATCACATATTAGCAAATGGAAAAGGTTTTCTAGCTGGTGCCAAGGACATAACCAGCACTCATTCAGGGCTAGTTGTGCTCTGATTTTACAATATTTGTGTGAGTTACTATCCTATGGCCTTTCTTATTTTTCTATCAAGGTTCATTTATCAGTCATTTCAGAATGACTGACCATAGATCCTCCTCTTATGTTTGCCAAGTAAACTGGTGGCCCCTTCTTGGGATCTTAATTTTATGTTAGAGAAGCTAAAAGTTGCTTTATTTGTACCAGCTAATCAAGGTCACTTGAGGACCTTAACATGAAGAACAGTTTTACTGATTTCTCTGATCTCTGCAAGAAGCATAATAGAGTTACAAACTCTTACGGCATATCAACCTCATCTCATTTTCCATACGGACAGGGTTTCTTTGAGAACTAATCTTTTTATACCTAAAGTAGTATCAAAGTTTACTTTAAGCCAAACTATCCATCTCCCCATTTTCTTTACTGAATCTAAAAAATGAGGGAGAAAGGCTGATCCATACCTTGGATGTCCACAAATAACTCAGGTACTATATCTCTCAGATCTTCAGATCAATTGTTTATTTCTTGCGAAGGTAAGACGAAGGGACAACCTGTGTCCAAACAGACTATTTCAAATATTTGTCAATGGCTGTTACCTTTTGTTATAGTCACCATAGCAAATCTATTCCAGGGAAGGTCAAGGCCCTCTTTACCAGGACCTTGGCCTCATCTATGTTTTTTTGGAAAGGGTTGGATTCTACAAATATTCTAGAAGCTGATACTTGGTCCTCTGTACATGCTTTTTACAAAGCACTTTATGCTTGATTCCTTCTCTAGGTCCAGATCAAGCTTTGCTAAGACCATTCTCCAGGGTTTCATGGACTCTTCTCCTTCCACCTCCCAAATGTTGTTAGCTGTGGTAATCTACCATATAGCTAAGGTCACTGCAACAGTGATCAATATGGAGAACACAGTACAGTTCTGTAAGCTGAACGTACCATTACAGTAGATGTTCGAATGATCACTGCTGCATTAACTACTCCCTCCCTTCATCCGCCTTGTTTTGTGGTGTGTTTTTTGTACCATGGTGTGGATATTTATGTTTTGTTGTTCCTAGCACAGTCCTTTCAGGGTTCATCCTCCCTCTATCAGCTGGCAGGAAAGCTCTAAAGGGCCTTGCACCCAAACTTGTGTTTTTGTCAGCTCAGCTCGGGCTGCTTGACAGTTTCGCTATGTGGAAGTTGCGCTGAAGCTTTGGAAACTGACTGTCCATTTATTATAAACCCATATAGCAAAGGCAATGCAGTAGTGATTGTTCTAACATCTACTGTTGTGGTAAGTTCAACTTACTCAACTGTACTTTATCTCTTTTTAATGCTGCATTTGTTTTAGTGCTACGAGTGCATGTTGGGCCTGTTCTTCCTGTCCCAAATTTAATATCCTTTGTCAGATTTGCTGTACCTCCCAGTCTTAAATTGATTACTAGTCTGGTAAACTCACAAAGATGGGCAAGACCAGGTCACTGCTCCAGCCAGGCCATTTCCAGACAGTAGACCTTTAGCTGATGTGGTAGTCTGAACAGAAACATAAAGAGGGGCAGGATTTTAGAAGGAATGGGCCACTTTGATTTATATCCCCTCTCTTCCTCACTAACGTTAGAGAAAGTCTCTCCACATGCATAAAGGAATCCCGTTTAGTCTTTTGCCCACCATAGAAGTTGTTTCCATGGCAAAACTTGGTTTGATATCTCTTGTTGTGTGGGCTTGCAGTAGGTCTTCAGACTCTGGGCTGCAAACCAGTAAAAGAGCTCTATAAAAACTGCTGAGTAATTAAATATTTTTTTGAGATGTATTATGAGTTAATTTTGAGGGCTGTCACTGTGCCTGGGCAAAATGACGTGTATACAGTTTCTCTGCTTCTTTAATATATGGAGCCTTTTGAGTAATGAAGATTATTGACCATCAAGTGGTGAGCTAAATAGTTTAATTCTCTAAAATGTCCAGATTATTTTTTAGCACTTAAGAAACATTGTGATATATTCTGTACAAAATGACAATTTAGCTAGATCTTGATTTGATAATAATAATAAAAATAATTGTGCTTTACTAGTTTTGGCTAACTCATTGTACAGCTCTTGCGATTAAGCAGTTAAATAAACTTTGAGTTGAGTTGATCCTATAAGCATTACAGTATCCATATACTGAACAACACAGTCACATTTCACTGCATCACTAATAATACTAACAGAGTTGGTTGTCTTTGTACCCCCAGTTTTATTTTCCTTCATGACCTTAAGTGCAATTTCATACAACATAGAGTGTGCTTCTTTAACCGAATCTGGGAAAGGGTATGTGTCTTTGAATGCACACTTGCATGCATTTGTTATGCTGTGTTCACAAATGTTAAAGTGAGTGTGTGTGTGTGTGTGTGTGTGTGTGTGTGTGTGTGTGTGTGTGTGTGTGTGTGTGTGTGTGTGTGTTTGTGTGGCAGAGACCCACAGAGCACATCGATCACCTAATACCCCAACCAACAGTTCTTGCAAAGCTTATCAACTTTAAAGAGATGATGTATACTATGGATAAAAATATTTCCAATGAAATTACTTTTTTATCTTCAAAATGTTCTTCTATTTCTAAAGCGTTTTATGTTTGGTATTTAAAGGATGATTGCCACAGTGAGGTTAAAAGCACCTGACCTTTTATAGGACTGCATCTAACTTTCCTTATTTGTTATTAATTAAATGTAGAATTTATACTCCTGAATAATGAAATATCTTTTGAAATGCATTAAGATTATTTTTGAGGATTGTTGCTGTGCCTGCACAAAATAATGTGCATACAATTCCTTAGTAAACAGAGCCTTTTGAACACCATCTGCTGAATTATTCCAGGGTCATGTTTTATAGGTCTGATTTAATCTGAGTGAATGAAGTGCTTCTCACTTAGCTGTCCTCTTTTCCCTGTTTCATACTGAATTTTGTAACAGTTTGTGGCCTGTAACCTATATTGAACAGTGACTTCAGAGCCGATTTCTGAACCTGTGTGAATACTGATTAATTCGCTGCTACACAGCTTTGTGCGACAGGGTTGGGGCCTACTGCTCCATCCCGCAGATAACCTTTACCAAATTAATCACTGAAAATTCAAAGCAATAGGGATTTCAGACCTTTCAGCTAAAAGCGCAGTCTGACCTAGCCCAACCACTGAGAAATCCCTTTATCTTTATCCAGGTCATTAGAAAGTCATCCTGTGGCGCTACAATTCATGCCACCATTTTTGATCTTCATTTCAGGACCACAGGGATCAAGTACCAGTTGAGGCCTCTCAAAAAATGTTTCCATATTGCCATGAAACATGGATTTATTTAGAACTATAAGCCTGATGCACACCACTCCAGGGGGGGATATAGGGGTCACATAGGTGTTGAAAATATAAAGTTTATGAGAAAAAGCAATTATCTCTCAGCTGCTTTCCTTCTTAGTGAAGGCTGCGGATAAAATTAAAATGCTTAGGAACATGTTGAGTTCTCCAGTGCATGCAAATCTTTTTTTTAACATAGAGAAACATGACCATTCCTTTACAGAATTCACTGAGGATTGATGGATTTAGTATCTACTGCAGTGATTTCAGTTGCAAACAAAAAAAAAAATATTTTAAAAGTAGGCATTAAACATATTGAAATTGAAGTTAGTGAAACTGGTCTGTTGTGGTCAGTGCTGTATCCTGATTAGCAAATTCAAATCATTAAATAAGTTTAATTGGATATTTTAAAAGTTTACACTTTTGAAACTGGAATGCATGCATGTGTCCTTGGGTTTGTGCATGTATTATTTTCTTATGAATGCACATGCTCTTGTCACAATGATTGCACTTGACAACATGCAGTATAAGTTAATAAGCATCTGTGAGTTGCTTTGTTATAGAGCAGAGTATTTCTGTTATTTGTGGTATGTTCTTTCACTTTCCCACATTGTTGTATTGTCTTCCCTTTTAATATTCATGTTTTTTTCTCTCTTTCATACATATCACTCTTGTAACAGCTGCATAGTTTTTTTTAAATTCAGAACAACAGGATTAAAAGTCTAGTAATTGTTGAACTCCAGCTTCATGTACCTCTTGCAGCTATTTATATTTTAATTGCATCAAAACACACATATTTATACAATAGCTTTTTTGCAGCAAATACATAATTTGATACTTTGACCAATAAATACTTTCTACAAGTCAATAAAAACTGTACCCATACTAGACCAAATGTCTTTAATGCACGTTCTGAGTTTTTCAATATACATCTGGATAAGGACACTAAAATGGGACTGCTAGAGCATTGCTGACAGCTTTTTTTCCAGGAGCAGGCTAGAAGACTCTGGTGTATCACATAAATTCATTTCTGTGACATTAGATGTTCCACAAGAAAACAAAGTTTGATTATTGTAAATTAACTGCTGTTTTTCTGTGTGAAAACTAGAAATATTGTAAGATGGAGGCCCCCTAGCAACCATATGGCCATGCCCCCACATCTCCAGTATTAGTATGCTTTTACAGCTCGTACATTGCTTTATTATAGAGCATTTTGTCTGAAAGAACAGTAAACATGTGTTGTCTTAGTTTAGTGCTAATACAACTGCTAGACAAAGCAAGGAAATATCTTTAGTTGTAAGTTACATTGATGTTGCATAGCTAATTTAGCATTCAGTGTGGTGCAGAAAAAGAAAATATTATCTGGATAATGGGCAGGGTTGTTTTTGCCACTAGAGGGCAATGTGTTATTTGGCATAATTATGTCTCGATCCTGCTTACAGTATTTGCAGAGTGTTAAACTATTTTCTCTCTCTGTGAAATATTCTGTATTTTGGTCATAAACTAATCTGAGCTTTGTTCTTTCAAGGTTTATTTTTATACCACTAAGCTTGTCAGACATTTATGGATATTTTATCATAGTTCATGAAAATGGAGACTGTTACATATAAAGTGGATATAAAAAGTGTACACACCCCTGTTTAAATGCCAGGTTTTGTGATATAAAAAAATGAGACCACAATAAATCACTTCAAAACTTTTCCTACCTTTAATGTGACCTACAACCTGTACAATTCAATTGAAAAATAAACAAATCTGTTAGGGGAAAAACATAAAAAATAAAAAACGTACAATAAGCTGGTTGCATACTTTGTTGAAGCACCTTTTGATTTAATTACAACATTCAGTCTTCTTGGGTAGTAGTCCATCAGCATGGCACATCTTGACTTGGCAATATTTGCCCACTCTTCCTTGCAAAAGCCCTCCAAATCTGTCAGATTGCGAGAGCATCTCTTGTGTACAGCCATCTTCAGGTCACCCCACAGATTTTCTATTGAATTTAGGTCTGGGCTCTGGCTGGGCCATTCCAAAACATTAACTTTTCTTCTGGTGAAGCCATTCTTTTGTTGATTTGGATGTATGCATCGGGTCATTGTCATGCTGAAAGGTGAAATTCCTCTTCTTCTTCAGCTTTCTAGCAGATGCCTGAAGGTTTTGGACCAAAAGTGACCGGCATTTGGAACTATTCATAATTCCCTCCACCTTGACTACAGCCCCAGTTCCAGATGAAGAAAAGCAACCTCAAAGCATGACACTGCCACCACCATGTTTCACCGTGGGGATGGTGTTCTTTTGGTGATGGGAAGTGTTGTTTTTGCGCCAAATGCACCTTTTGCAATTCTGGCCAAAAAGTTCAACCTTGGTCTCATCAGACCATAACACACTTTTCCACATGCTTTTGGGAGACTTGATGTGATGTATTGTTTTGCAAATTTTAGCCGGGTCTGGATGTTTTTCTGTGTAAAAAAAGGCTTCCATCTTGCAACCCTACCCCATAGGTCAGACATATGGAGAATACGGGATATTGTTGTCACATGTTGTACACAACCAGTACTTGCTAGAAATTCCTGCCACTGCTTCAGTGTTGCTGTAGTTCTCTTGGCAGCCTATGTGACCAGTTTTTGTCTTATCTTTTCATCAATTTTGGAGAGACGTCCAGTTCTTTGCAACATCAGTGTTGTCCCATATTTTCTCCACTTTTTGATGACTGTCTTCACTGCGTTTCATGGTATATCCAATGCTGGGGAAATTTTTTTGTACCCTTCTCCTGACTGATACCTTTCAACAATGAGATCCCTTTGATGCTTTGTAAGCTGTCTGCGAACCATGGCTTTTGCTGTAGCAGGCAACTGAGTAAATGTCAGGAAAATCCTACTAGGACAGCTGAACTTTATTTGGGGTTAATCAGAGTCTCTTTAATTGATGGCAGGTTTGCATTCAAGAAGTCTGAATGCTGTAATTAAAGCAAAAGGGGGTCTACATCAGAACGACAAAAGATAAATTCGGCGAACGCTAGAAGATCGACACATGAATGTCGATCTACGAAAAGAGTGAAGGACGAAAATGCCAAAAGAAACAACGCCAAACAGATTTCCCTGGTCAGCAGGATGATTGTGGGGATGAGGAAATATATCCTTTTCCCCACTGTAGAGCGGTCTCGGAGTTGGTATATATAAGTAGAAGGAGTGTGGGGGGTGCAGGGGGCTTGCTCTCCTGCAAAAACATTTATAAAAGTGTTTTTGTTGTGTTTGTTTACTTTGGTTTTACTTACCTGTATGGCGCTGTTGCTTCCGGGAATCTGTTTGGTGTTGTGTCTTTTGGCATTTCCATCCTTCACTCTTTTCGTAGCTCGACGTTTATGTGTCGATCTTCTAGCGTTCACTGAATTCATCTTTTGTGCTTATAATATAGACCCAGCAAAAGGTGCTTCAACAATGTATTAGTTTAAGGATGTGCACACTTACTTATGCAACCAGCTTATTGTACGTTTTTTATTTTTTATATTTAATCCCCTAACAGATTTGTTTGTTTTTTCAATTGAATTGTACAGGTTATAGGTCACATTAAAAATGGGAAAAGTTTTGAAATTATTTATTGTGGTATCATTTTTTTATATCACAAAAACCTGGCATTTTAACAGGGGTGCGTAAGCTTTTTTATATCCACTGTAGTCATTGGCATATAGCTTTTAGGTTAGTAGTCTTGTTAAGATAAATAATGAATAGATTTCAGGTGGTGATGGAGTATAGCATTCCTGATGCTGTGTTAAGTATTGGGCATGCCCTAGTTTCACTGTCTAGTCACAGTCTCTGGCCAAACATAGCAAGCTGACAAACCACGTCACTAGAACTAAAGTTCTTGTTTTCTGTCAGTTACTGAACCCCAAATCAAAGTGCTGTTATGTATTTAACAAAACTTACATTTACGCCAACACATTAATAATTACTCAGAGAACTAGAGATGGTTTTAAATGAATCTTTGCTAACTGACATCTACATCAAGAATGGGATGCAAAAACAAATATTTGTACTGATAATGCATGGCATTCAAATGTGTGAATACGACACTGAGAGCGATTTAAAAATAGCAAACGTTAAAAGCTGCTGTAACTACAAAAAAGTGTTTGTTTTTTGCAGGGGGCTGCACCCCTTATTACTTATACATGCTAACGCTGAGATGACTGAGCGGGAGGAACTTTCTGGGACACTGCATAAAATATGATAGAATTGCACTTTAGTGTCTGCACATATAAGTGCCCAACAACTATGCATCCCGTTCCTGCTTTGACCTTCATCAGGTGTATATATCCCACTGCATCTGCATATATACAGATATGTAACACTCCTCCCAGTTTACATGTCTGCCTGGCAAAAAAGAATCAAATGTGCAGGGGCAGATGAAATTTTTTTTAACACTGTGCATTTCAAAGGGTATTGTCTGAAATATCTCTAGCCACCTGGTCATCAGCCTGCTGAATGGCAGCCACCTGTCCAGCATGACCTCTCGTTGACTGCACATACTCATCAGGAGAGTTCACACACACAGTATCATTTGTCTAGAGGGACTAGGTTTGCTCTATATAACAGAAACAGAAACCCTTGTATTCTTGTACAATGGTGAATCTGTGATTTTGAGAGTATTTATGTGTTTCTGGGTGTGGCTTTTAGTGTTTGCCATGTAAAGAGTTTAGTGATTGGTAAAGAGGTTGTTACTGAGTATTTTTGTGTATTTTAAGTGAGTGAGTGATTGTGGAGTTAGGGCTAGGAGTGATGTAGTGAGTGAGTGACTGAGAATATGGACAGATGAGATGCATAGGGGTAGTTGACTGATTGGTGATTATAGGGATATGATTTTTTGGTGCAGTTGGCTGCTTGGTGTAAGTAGAGATGAGCATGCTTGGTGTTTGTGCAGGTTTGACTGACAATTATTCCAATGTAAGTCCAATCTTGGAATAAATAAGTTTGGGGGGCACAGGTCTAGCCCTTACATTAGAAGTATGTGTTTTTGGTTCATTGTTATGTGTTTGGTGTACATGAGTGTATGTCTGTTTTTTGACTGGGTGGTCTATCAATAAGCAGATTAATCAATGATTGAGTTCTGTGGATTTTTTATTTGACTAGTTGGTCATCAGTTAGAATGCTAGTGAGATTTTGGACCAAGCCCATTTATAGTTAATTTTCAAATGCATACATTAGTTGTCTGGTTATTATTATAGACATTGAAGCAATATTCTTGAAACCAGAGAGTGATTATATTTTATTATCAAAACTGTTTCAGTCTTTCAATATTCTGTTATACAGTACTGGTTTCTTATTTACCATTATATGGTTGCTTACAAAAATCCTTTTATAATACATTTGCAATGACATTATTCATACACTCCCCACCTTCATATATTTAGTTTCTGATTGGATGCTTAGTTAACGATCGTTGTTGCATCACTGAGCTATGTGCCACTAAGGGCACTGCAACATGAATATTTTTATCACCGACTGGTGTTTGTCGACTTTGACCATACTTAGTATTAGCGGCAGTGTTTTCATTTTTCATTAATCTTATGCTGTCAGATAGCCAAATCTTTTCTTACATTGGTTCAAGAAATTTCAGTTGTTGAAATTCACAATGAAATAAAGGGACATAGTCTTACAAGTGTTGCACGTTATTGAAGTCCCAGACAAAATGTTGACCAACAGCTTAGGCTTGTCAGCACGCTTTCTTCCATTTAACCCATGAACACTTTATAGTTAACGGTAAATGTTATTTGTCTCATATTAACTAGACTCAGGCTGGTAGTAAATACTATACAAAAAGATGAATTATTTTATCAAATGTTATATGTACAGCCTGTGGCTTTTCCAACACAAGTAAAAAAAGCATTGTGGATGTTATTTAAAATACCAGCTTTATTTTAAACCTAAAATCATAGACTCCTTTAGGTAGCTCTGCTTACATAAGTCCTCTTGATTTTACCATATTTGGTGTCTGTTTTTTTAGCTACATTATCTGCTGTTTACAGTGTTAGAAATTTAGATTCATCCAGGGTGACATCTACCATAACTAGAACTGATAGGACAAAAGGCAGTTGTGGACAAAAAATGCATAACTGGGCTCATTTTGAATCATAGTTTAATACCTTGTTGTCTGATTGAATTACTACTATAAAGGACTTCAGAAAATTATCTCCATCTTCCTGAAACATTACATTCATTAAGCTGGTGAAAAAACAAAAGGAACAAAACTTGGGCAACTAAGAGAGAGTATTATAAGGTAGCTAAGGGATTTTAAAGACACTTGTACATTGCCACTCTGACTGGAGAACAAACTTTCTCCAGCTGGGTGTTAATGTACATGTAATGGCCACTGAAAAACATACCCACCTCTTCACTGCAGCATATTAAGCTGCCATGAAATGTGGACATTAAGAAGAGAAACGGCTGCCATTTTTTGCACTTGTGCAGTGCTTTGCTGATAAGCAATTGTAAAATTAAAACAAAAACATTATAAAATAAAATGGTGCGTGTGTGTGCGGTGTGTGTGTGTGTGTGTGTGTGTGTGTGTGTGTGTGTGTGTGTGTGTGTGTGTGTGTGTGTGTGCATGTAAGTATGTCTGCATCAGTATTAGGTCAACTAACCTATTTCTGAGCCTGCACACTTCTAACATAAGACCAGTCATCAAGTACAATTTTTCCTTCTGTTGTTACTCTAGGGGAAATGTGTCAAAATAAAAATGAGAAACAAATTCCTACCTATAAGGCAATGTCTCATGATAGATTGTTTCCTTTATCACCTTTCTGTTTAATACCATCACATAAGGGGATATGAAGCTCTAGGTAATGATGAAATAAGATTGTTACTGGAACTGAAAGAGAAGAGAGCAAGTAGAGGGGGACATGTCACTAGTATTATATAATAAATTCAAAGTTTTAATACTGTTGAGGTGGAATTCATATATCAAGATCACTGGATAGATGTTGGAATAAGTTCCCAATTACCATTCAAAGTGCTGAATCAATATTATTATTCAAGAATGCTTTGGATTCTTGGGTTAGTTCTCATGCTTTTGGTACAACTGTCTTGGAATCTGTCTTCTGATTTGCTCTGTTTGGCCCAAACACAGGTTATCACCAAACCATGAAACTGTCTTGGAAAGTGATAGTGGTTTGGTCATAGCCTTCTAGAATTTGCCATGATAATGGTATCTCTTTTTTTGAGCTAAAATAAGATAGGGTTATCTTCTTCTGGAAATAGTAGTGGGGATACAGTTGCTGGGTTGCCGTCAGTAGTCATCACTTCTATGGTATCTACGTACACATCAGGTGGAATTTATACACTTTGGAGACTTATAACTGGGAGACTATTCATTTGATGAGCATTTTGCAACTGATTTGCATGGCTTGCCTAGACATCTGTCCTAATCGTACACAGTCAAAAAGCTAGGTGTGAAATATTTGCAACATTCTTACCATTTTGTAGCTCAGGTCAGCACGTTCTGACAAGATACAATTCTAATTTATTTTTGATTCAGTCTCAAATCCCATGTGGAATGCAGTTGTCTGTTCAGTGACAACAACGTTATCAATATATCGTCTCTCTGTTTAATTTCTCCAAGTCTTCTGGGTTTCCTAATACCATGATAGGAATGGACCCCATTCCAAGTCAAAGTATGATTAAAGTTCATGAAATTAGTATAGTTTCCATCTTTGATGTTAGCCAAAAGTGCCATTGATAGAACCTGCAATGTGCCCAGTAATGACCCCTTCTGCAATTTGTACTGAATTACATGTATCAATAACATATCTAAGTACGATTGTAAATTCTTTTTAATAAGACCCCGTTACTCCTACTACCACTGAAACTATCTGAGCATCTTTCTTCCACATTGTCCTTGTTTCTGCCTTCAAATCCTGGTATTTTATGACTTTGTGTGTCTCTCCATACACAAGGCATTGTAGTCACTGGGTGTAGCAATTTCAATGATCAATGCTACTTTTGTCTTCTTTTCATGGACTACTCTATCTGGTTTTCTCGCATCTATTTTCTGAACAATTGGTAATGGATGACCCCATGTGATATAAACGTCATCATTTTCCATGATGCTTTGCGGCTCATATTTCCAGTGCTTTTCACTTACTTCATTATTATAATATCTGCACAATCCCCAATGCAACAGTCTTGCCACATTATTATGCCTTTCAGTATACAGTCCTTCTGCCATTAGTGTGTCACAGCCAACAACGAGGTGTGCAACTGTTTCCAATTCTGTTTTACAAAACCTGCATTTGTCTGTTTCTCCCACATGTTCAATGGACTTCGTAAATGTCCACTATCTTGGGTCACCAATATTAACCTTTTGTCTTTTGGTTTAAATTCACCTCTCCTTAACCATTCCTGTGTTTGATCCTGATTAACATGAGGTTGTTCCAGAAGTTTTCTATACTTGCAACTATATTTATGCATTTTCCACATTTCTTGCCTTCTCATCCTGTATACACAGCACTATGATGGAATAAAGTCTGTCTGAACAGGAAGAGGATACTTTAACCTCCACTGATTAAGCCAACTCATTGAAAGCACTGTTTGTTGGGGACTGTTGGTGATCACAATTTCTACAGTGGAACAGTATCATTTCATATTTTGATGGCCAAACTAAAGACTGCACAAGGACATAGAAGAAGGCATTATTAGTACTAGATAGTGCTGACTAATTTCTTTTCTTTGTGTATGTGCAGCCGTATAATGAGTATATAAGTAGCAACGGGTGCAGGAGGTAACCTATATAAGCAGACTTGCAAAAATACTTTATATAGCTGTTTTTTTCTTTTTGTTTTACTGTTTTGAACAGTCTGTACAGTTGTGATAAAGAGCTGTTTTGATGTGTGGGATTGTTTCCTACTGATATAACTAGGAGGTTTTTCAATGCATGTGGCTATTTAGTAGGCAAACTGTGAAGTGTACGTGTGTGTGTGTGTGTATGTGTGTGTGTGTGTGTGTGTGTGTGTGTGTGTGTGTGTGTGTGTGTGTGTGTGTGTGTGTGTATGTGTGTGTGTGTGTGGGGGGGGTTATGACAATCACGCTCCAGTAAGATGGCCTGGATTCCTTCAAAAAATAAGAGAATTAACTGCAAACAGCTGCAAACAAAGGTTTCAACGTAGCCATCAAGACTCTCCTAGCCAGTAATTTGCCTTGCAGCATTGGCAATACTTGACCTGTATAAATAGTAACAAGGTTTGCTCTACTTTCCTGTTTATCTGTTTTTCCCATCTCTTGTCAAGTCTTCCCAGCACCCTCTAGTTTTTCATCTTCACCATCCCTTTTTTGCCATTAGTAGAGTCCTTTGTAATTCCTAAGTTCTGCCACAGTGACTGTTCTTTCAAACTCTTCTGTTTCACTCATATTCTTCTTCTGACTATTCTTTTCATACGGTCTTGCTAATATTAAACTAGTTAACCAGGGATTCTTCTGCCTTGCTTTTGGTACATCAGAACTTTAGCAACCATACATCTAAAGCACATTTTTCCCATTTTTGCAATTTAACAGTGACAATCATCTAGAGCCAAGGTTTACAGTTATATTATATTTACAGCTGTTTATACTAATCCTGCATTACTATCATTCCGTTTACTTCATGTGCTTACGTTTTATTTGCATTTGTCAATCAGAGCACTAGGTTTGAATTTGATACATTTGCTGTTCATTGTATATATATATATAAAATATATATATCATCTTTGTCCTTTATCATAGCAATGTGAATAATGTCAACACCAAATGACTGCCATTATGCTTGCTGACATTCTACTAAGCATTTGCTGAGCATCAATTTTGGGGCATGCAGAAACCTTAAAACAAAAATGAAAAGCACACCATTTATGGGGGGGCTATACCCCCCACATCCTCTGCTAATTGTTTAGTCTTACTCAGAGATTGCACAATTATTGGTGAAAGGGCAAATTCCCCAACCCCAAAAATGATCTGATCTATTACTTTTGTTGACAAGTGATGATCATCTGTTTAGTCAGCAAAACTGTGTTGACTAAACAGTTGTTGACACAAGTGCTGTTTGACAAAAGTAGTGCTTTCCATATGTGTGTGTGTGTGTGTGTGTGTGTGTGTGTGTGTGTGTGTGTGTGTGTGTGTGTGTGTTTATATATATATATATATATAATCACTGCCATGAGGATTTATATCACAAGAAGGAATACTATAAAAGAAAAATCAGAATTAATGAGCTCAGAAACAAAGGTGACTGCAACAAATACATAGAAGAAAAAAACTGCAGTGGGAGAGAAACCTCCCTGTATCCATGCCCCTGATTATACAAATGTTCTTACTTCACGGTCACATAACCATATGGAAAGGGCAAACACTGTAGAAGTGGAGTATTCCTGCACTGTATCTGTCGCAATAAAGGGCAAACCACTTTATCTGTACTTCAAAAGTTTTTCTCTTTTCCAAAAAGAAAAACTGAAAAATAAAAAAGTGATAAACACGTTTACAAAAGCTTAATAACACAAGTATTGAAATAAAATCCCAGTAAAAACAATGCAAGCAACTGTGATTCCAGACATATTTGCAGAAAATGGATCTTCAGAATACAGTTTTGACTTCTGTTATTACTATAGAACCGGACTTGAGAAAACTATGTCTGCATTGACATAAAACTGCATCTCTATTGTAATTCTTAACATCTTTTCTCAAAGATGAAGGGCAAAGCCAAAAATAGTCAGGTACAAAGGCCTTATATAAGGGATACCTTTACAGAGAGTATTTACTTAGAAAATTGATAGAATAAGCAGATTTGCATTTCTACACATTTTAGGATGAATATTAAGCCATTAAGTGTAATGCCTGGATTTATATAGTAAATTTAACCCTCACTATTTTGTGACAAAAATCACAATTTTTGAAGTACAGATCAAAATATGGGGACAGAAATCAGGGATGTTTCTGAAAATCAGACACCTGAGAGGGTGGTATGATCTGTTTTCAATGCAATAGTATGCATATAATATAGTTGCACTTGCCTTTCTTTTTTCTTAGATCGTAAATGATATAGCTTACAGCTCATGCCATTTAAATATGGCATATTTGAATTTCTTTACTGTTTGCTTACTTAGTGTTGAACATTTATCTGTCTCTGTCATTGCCACTTTATTCCATTTATATCCTTAAATGTCTGTGTTCATGTATGTTTGTCAGAATATATTGTTTTTTTTTTGTTCTTTCTTAGTCTTCTGTGTATTTTTGCCCTGTTTTTACCAGGGTCTCTCTTGTAAATGGGTTCTGTCCAGTTGGACCACACAGTCAGCAAACAGAAAAAATAACTTTCTGTAACTGAGTATGTGCATGGCATTATGATAAACAAAATAATTGTATCACAGGGACATAGTTTAGATCATTTCTTCTGCAATTTTTGTAAGTCTTCCTTCGAATTTTGTATCTAGCTCATTTACAGCTAGGTGGCCAGAGCAAGCCATAAATACTTCATACCATTTCACAAATGTGTTTTGATTTGAATTGTGAAAAATTACCAGTGACAGCTTGTTCAGACAATGCATTTCCTGGAAACACTGTTATTAGCTCTGTTATTACCTTTACTGTCATCACGTACTACATGAAGTTCACGTCTGGACACTCATTTTGTACATTAGCTGTGAATTTAGAACACAGCGAGTCCCTGAAGCCTTTGAAGTGCCTCTGCATATATGTTGCTTGGTTATACATGGTCACTCCCTGTGAGTGGAAGGGTGTTTATGCACTCTGAACCATTTGATGTGCATGGGAGGTTTTGGCTGTGTTTTCAGTTTCTTTCAGTGCTAGACCACCAAAGAAAATCTTGAGCAAGGAATATCATATTTGCTGTCTCCAGGTTATAGTTCTCATATATTGTATCCGACACTTTTAAATCATTAATTGACAGGAATTAAAAGTTTGGAGTGAAATAGTGAGATTTTACAGATTGTACAGACAGCTGCCCTTTTGTAGCAGCAAAGTCAGCGTGCAGCAGAGTATTACTTTATTTTTGTACTAAAATAGAGAACCAAAAAACATGCTTACTTAGTCCATACTTTATTTATTTCCCTTGGCACCTGATATAACTCTACGTATGTTCACCTTGTAAAAGCAACTGGTACTATATTAATAATATTTCCTGCATCATGGAAGAAAACCATGCTAACTGTATGGCTGGAATTTAACATAAACCCTTAAGTGTCTTAAACCACAAGTGCTGTAACTCAGAATGAAGCGTTATTTGCATATATTTAATATATCATAATATGCAATACTTACATAATGTCCTATAGTTCTTCATCTACATACGTGTATATCTAGCCCTTTTGGCTCATTTGACAGGCTTATTTTGATCATTTTCTATAACAGCATCAGAAGACCATAGTTGTTCTTTATCAGCAGATTGTTTCCCTTGTTATTCGGTACAAGGTGATCATCATTCCATGTATTTCCATCTAACATTTCATATGTTTATTTATTTTATTTATTTATTTATTTAGCATTTGTTAACCAGGAAAGTCCGACTTGGAACAAAGCCAATTTTCAGCGGAGGCCCGGGGAGAAAGGCTCCAGATCAGTATATGGACACATTCCTTTCCTCCTTTTAACTTGAAAAGGACTAATGAACTTCAACTACCTTTTTTTACAACCCTATTTTCTTTTTACTTTAACTAGCAATTCAGTCTGGAAATTCACTTCTTTGGTATCCCTTTTCCTATTTGGGTATGTGTCGTTCTTCTATTTTGGATACAATAGAAGAGTCTTTGTGGGTTCTGTTCAAGCAGCTTTATTATATACAAACACATCACGATAGAAGTTTACTGACTTTAACTTAAGTAACTTATATACAAACTAACTACTGCAATCATACATGCTTACTCTCTGGCTGCACTCTCAAAATGGCACTGGGAATAGCACGTGCCCGGTATTTATATATGCATGTTCAAGTCATTGATATGCTTCATAAAGATACAGCACATACACTTTGATCGACATCCTCCCTCTTTTAGAAATAGATCATGCAACGTTATGAATCTATTTGGTATGCAGATATTACAAGTAGGTCTTTGTTATGCACTTATACAAGACTAGGTACATATATACAGTTATGTCCATGTTGCTGTGTATTTCACACTGGGCCTGGAAATTCAACCATATCATGTGACATAAAACTGGGAATTAGGTTTAGCAACTGAAGCTGCCTCTACAGAATGTTCAACCTTGGGAGTATTTGGAACATCCTCAGGAATGGAAGTAGAGGTTGAGACACACTCTGGGATGGGAACAACATGTGGTTCACTCTGAGATCTAGAGTCTATATCACAGGAACAATGTTACGATGATGAGTCTGGTACAGGGAGAAGATGCCTGCGATTTCTCCAGTACTCCATACCCTCAGATTCTACAAGGTAGGATCTCAGTTCGGTACATATATCAGAAACTTGACCAATCCAGTCGAAACCTTTCTCTGTTTGAATCCTCACTGTGTCATAACTGGACTTCTGGATAGAACACTTCTTGAATAATTGAGCTTTGATGGTTCTGTTGTTCTTAGCTTTAGGCCTCAATAAACTGGAACTACTTGGTAGTGTCATTCTGGTTAGCCTGGATAGAAATCTTTGAGCAGGTGAGCCAAGTATATTGTCACGGGGTATGTTTCTGAGATTTAATAAATTCAGAAAGACATCAGTATTGTCACACTTTGACCTTTCAAGTAATTGCTTTGCACTCTGCACTGCATGTTCAGCTAGTCCATTTGACTGTGGATATTCAGGACTACTAGTAACATGTACAAAGTCCCATTCTCTTACAAATTTCTTAAATAACTGACTAGTAAATTGAGTACCATTGTCAGAAATAACTTTGTGTGGACTAACATGGACTGAGAAATGATGTTTCGATTTACTAATAACAGTAATGGATGTTAGATTAGGTAGTAAGTCAATCTGAAACCAATTTGAATAAGAGTTTACCAATACTAAGTAGTGTTGATTGTCCCACTCGAAGATATCAGTGGCTACTACTGACCAAGGTAGTTCAGGAACTTGACTTAGGTGAAGTGGTTCTCTTTGCAAATGCGGTTTAGTACTATTGCTTTCTGAACAAGAAGAAAGTACTTTATCAATGTTTTTTAGTAATGAAGGCCAAAATACTAGTTCTTTAGCTCTTCTCTTAGTGGATGCGGAACCTGGGTGACCACAATGCAAAAATTGGATATATTCTTGTAAGGAAGCAGGGACAGCAATTTTAGGACCTTTGAAAATAATGCCATCTTCATTAACATTTCATCTCTGTAAGGAAAATAGGTTTGCACTTCAGGTTGGTACACTAGATTGCTTTGACGGCCATCCAATAGTAATGTAGTGGTTGAGCTTTTGCAAGATTGGATCAGTCTTTGTATGATTTCTCAGCTCATCAAGTCTAGTGATAGATAAATTACACACTGCCATCATGTCAAAGTCAAAATTCTCTGTTCCGTCATATTTCTGGGTGATCTGGATAAGGTCTCAGCCAGATAAAGTATTTTGCCTTTCATATAGACCATTTTGAAGTTGTACTTTTACAATTTGAGCATCATTCATTGTAATCTTGCTGGAGCTGAATGCATTGGCTTCTGTAGAATAGTAACTAGAGGATGGTGATCAATTTCTATCTGAATAGCTCGACCATAGATATAATCATGAAACTTGGAACATGCAAATACTATTGCCAAAAGTTCTTTCTCAATTTTATCATATTGCACTTCACTTTGGGTAAGTGTTCTAGATGCATAGGCTACTGGTCTGCCCTCTTGAAAAACAACTGTGCCAAGACCAAATTTTGAAGCATCACAGGAAAGAATGACTGGTTTATTTACATCATAGTATCTTAATGTGGGTGAGGTGGCAATTGTTTGCTTAAGGTCTTCTAATGCCTTCTGGTGCTGTTCTAACCATGACCATGTAACATTTTTGCACATCAGCTCTATTAAAGGTGCTGTCAATTCACTGAAGTCTGGTATAAACTTACCTAAATAGCTGACCATGCCTAGGAAATGCTGTAGAGCTTAAACATTGTCTGGTGCTGACAGGTCTATATTAGTTCATCGACAGCTTAGGTTGTCGAATCTGTAATGATCGGCACCTAAGCGTCGCACTTGCAAAATCATTAACGTCCAGAATTCAGTAGGCTGTCCGTGAACAAAATTAACTTTTCAACCTAAATAAAGTGGGGGGCTGTGCACCCCACACCCCTCTTAACTAAATATACCAACTCTGAGATCACTCCACATTGCCGAAAGGGCAAATCCCCGATAACGGCCAAGCGACTTCTTTCCTGAGGAAAGAATTCGCTGAAATGACTGTTCGAGATTTTGCAAGTTCGACGCTTAGGTGTCGATCATTACAGATTCAACAACCTAAGCTGTCAATGAACTAGTATAGACCCGGTGTTGACATCTCAAGAATAGCTGCTTTCTTGGTCGGGTCTGGTCTCAAACCAGTATTGGTAAATAAATGACATACATATATAACTTCTGGTAGTCTAAATTTGCAGTTTAGAAGATTGAGCTTTAAGTTTACTTCACATGCTCTGTCTAGAACTCTCTTTAGGTTTCTTTCACAGTCTAGTTCACCATTGCCGCCATCCTATAAATCATCTACTATTATGGCACAAAGATAACCCAAAAAAAGTTGCTCCATTGCACACTGGAAGACTTCACTTCCAGAATTTATTCCAAATGGCATCCTTAGAAATCTGTATCTGCCACAGGGTACCAAAAGTGGTTAGTAATGAGGATTTTCAATCAAGCATCAACTTGCCAAAATTTACTTTTTGCATCTAAGACAGAAAAAACAGTGGCATTCAGTATTAGAGCTGCGGCCTCTTCGTCTGTGCACATTGGATGATGCAGTTTCTTCAATGCTTTGTTCTCATCTCTTGGATCAATACATATTCTGATTTCATCTGAGCCTTTCTGTGAGCTGCTACCATGGACGACGTCCATTCAGTTGGGTCTGTAACTGGACAAATTACACCTTGCTGTACCATTTTATCCAACTGAGCTTTGACTTTATTCTGCATAGCTACTGGAACTTTTCTTGCTGGTGTAACTACTGGAGTGACCTCTGGGTCTAACTTCATGGAGTACACAACTGGAAATTTGCCCAACTTGACACTGAAAACATTAGCATACTCAGAGAAATGGGTTCCAAAAAATTGAAATTAGGATATGCACTTATGTGATGAACTTCTTTGGTAAAAGAAAGCAGATTCATTCTCGAACTGTCTTTGAGACCCAATAAAGACTGTACTGGTCTTCAGACTACATAGAATAACACGCTGAAACAGTTCTTAGCCAAATAACATGAAAGCATCACTGAGATTTTGGTCTGAATTTCTTCACCTTCTTATGCAACAAGTTTCATATTACCAGCCACATTGAGTTACTCGTTAGTTCTTACTTTAGCAAATGTGTCTGCTGATATAACATTACACTTTGAACCAGTGTCTACTTTAAGCTCTGGATTTACCATTGATCTGGACTGTACAAAACACTTCGCTCGTTGCCAATAAATTCACTGCACCAACTCTTTCACCAATCACTGATACGCCATCTACATAGAAAATAAACTGCTGCAACCCTACTTGATCAATTTGCTTTTTTGTGTGACCTTTCTTCACAACTATGTGGGGTTTACTTGATTTGCAAAACTTTTGAAAATGGTTCCATTTTTTACACTTGTGACATTGCTGAGCAAATGCTATGCATTTTCTCTTCTAGACTCATGACTGGCACCACATTTGCACAGTTAATAAAGCTAGATTTGGGTTTTGCTGGTTCACATTTGTATTGCACTGAGCATGATCCTTTAACTGAACTGGTCTTAGAACTTGCTGGAAAACTGGGTTACATATTTCTCTGAATGTGCACTTCAAACACTCAGGGTTTTCCCTTGATTCAGCCTGTACAACAATATGATGATTTTCACCTTCTCCCTCATATACTGCTGATGCATTCACAAATGAACGTTATCTTTCAATGGCCTCTGATCCAGCTGGGTTTAACAAAATGAATGCCCCAGTGCGTGCATCTTTATCTGAATAAGCTGCTTGCATAAAAATATCATACTCTTGCTCAAATATTCTCCAGTTCTCTGCAATATTCTGATCAAATACACGTGGTAAAGGTTTTTGAAATCTGTCTGCCATATTAACACATACCAGTGAAAGGTTTTGCAAATAAACACAGACACATACACATACGCATATGCCAGGAATTTATGCCAGTATTTGTGACTTTGCCCAATAGCACAACAGGCCTCTGTATAACTGAACTTTGTGAAATAAGTCTCTCAGGCACTGTAATACTCTTGAAATTACTGTATTGCAAGAAATCATCTCTTATCAGCATAAGGAACATTTCAAATAACTGCACGATGCAAATGAACTGGGCAAAAGAAGATCAGAGTCAGAAACATTTCAAAGTAATTGTACTTTGCGAATAAATAGTACACAGCACACTGAAATTTCCCCAAACTGGTGGTACCTTGCTAGGCAATTCTTTACAGTGCAAGAAACACTCTGCAATGGTGACACTTTGCAAACAGACACATCCAGCACAAGAAACATTTCGAAATGACTATACTTTGACTGTACTTCACGAAATAGTTGCACTTTGCATGCAAAAAACTCTTTGGAATACATGCACAGTAATAAGCACACACTGTAAGCACTTTTAGACACTTTGAGATACTTTGAATAACTCTAGTTATGCCCTTGATACAATACGAAGTCATACTTATGCCAAAACACAGCACTTTGACAAAAAACATGTTGTCGCCTTGCTTTATTTATGCTTAATGTGCCCTTTTTGGCTCTGATTATATTTGTTTTGCTCATTTAATCTCTTTTCATGTGCTTGTTTTACTGTAAACATGCCTGTTTTGCCTCAAACACAGTTGTTCTACTTTAAACATACTCGTTTTGCTTTTTTAATAATCATTTCATGAAATATCTTAATTTTGAACATTTCCTTAGTTAATAAACCTTTTGTGCCTCCTGCTTGTTTAATAATGTGGTTTGTGCCCTTGTAATGTTCCATTTTATCTTTTTTATAAAATAAGCAGTTTGTGTGAATTCTCATTACCTTTGATTCTTTTCTGGGTCTTTTGTATGCTCATTCCTCTTAGTTTACCTTCATTGTCATCTCTGTACCTCATGGCTCTGGATATCATTCTCTGGAATCCCAGTTCTGACACCATGTCACTCTCCTACTTTGCTTCATAGAAGAGTCTTTGTTGGTTCTGTTCAAGCAGCTTTATTATATACAAGCACATTACGATAGAAGTTTACTGACTTTAACTTAAGTAACTTGTATCATCTTGCCTCCTGCCTCACAATGTCCTTTTTAGGGTCTATATTAAATCACTGAACGCTTAGAAAAGTGAACGATGATTTATTGACCCCATGTAAGTGAAAGCTTACAAACTTGAACGCTTAGAATAGCGATTTTTTTCCAAGAGAAAAAAAATCGCTGTTCCAAAAAAACAAATAAAAAACAAACAAAAAAACCCCTTAAAACATAAAATGGGGGGCTTCACTCCACCCCCCCCCCTGACATGGGGGGCTGTGCCCCCCACACACCCCTACTTAAATATACCAACTCTGAGATTGCACTACAGTGATGAAAATGGGAAAGTAACGGACACGGTCAAGCGATTTCCTTCTCAGGGAAAGAATTCACTTGTATGCCGCTTCGTCATTTTGCCTTTTTGTCTTTTCAAGTACGACCAAGACGCATTTGAAAGAATGCATCTTTGGTCATCTAATAGGAACCCCCATTTTCTGCCTCCTTTTGCAATTGCTGATGTTTTCTTGACTTTAGTAGCACTTGCCAACATGAGCTGGCCTTGTTTTAGCCTCATTCATAATAAATCTTTAATAAATACCTGGGAACTAAATATGCTGTTGTGTGCATCTTTACTCATAGAATTCTGCTTCGTGAATGGCTTGCCCAGATAGAAAACTGGTACCATCACTGTACATGCATACATATGCATATGTAACAAGTGGTATCTCCACAGGCACATCAGCAATTCTTCTGTTGTTTGCTTACTTTCTTAGGATTGAGTTATATGCTTGGCAAGTTGGTAATTTGGAAGCTTGCAAAGCTTAAACACTGCATTATACAATGTCAGTATTCAGTTCATCAACAGAGATAGAGACAGAGGGGGAGAGAGAGTGAGAGAAAGAAAATCTGACCCTAAAATAATGCAAAAAATGTCTTCCCTTACAGATCACATCACTGCACAGCACTTCATAAACTAAATTGGATCAAACTACCTCATGGCCTATCCCTCAAGCAACTAACTTTCGTTCATTCCATCTTCCACCATCCAGACAAGTGTCCATCACTCAAGAGCTTAGTGTAGCCCTACTCAAACAACAGACCACTAAGATCCTCTAACAAACTACTACTCAAAGTAACTAAACCTAATAATTATTATGGTAACTCACTATTCTCCCATGAAATATCCAAGTCCTGATATTCCATACCTCAAACAATACTAAACACTAGCAACACACCCACATTTAAACTACAGCTTAAGGACCACTTAAGCCACAATGGGCTTTGCTCCTGCACTAACCCAGGCTGATCTTTCTGTCCTTCCTGTTCTTACAACCACAACATATTTTCCCTTGCTATATTCTACTCCCAATCTATCCCTGCATCTCACTGAATTCCAATTTCTCTTTACCTACCTCAAGCCCACCCCTCCTTTTTATCCCTATCTACTTATCTCAAGCCTCTTATAGTGCATCATATTCCCTCCTTCTTGTAGTTCACCTCAATATTGCCTTAGCTGTCACTGTTTAGAAAAAAAAACACTAACATAGCAACAACCAACTAATTTTTACTTTTTATATCACGCTTTCATATTTACCACCAGTGGCATGATATTTACCTATGGATTAGCCATCTCTCTATGATGGCACAAGCTTATTTGTTAGTTTGTTATTCTTAGTTCGATATTCTTTGGTGAGATATTTTTCTTAATTAGATATTGTTTCGTTATATATTTTTTTAGTCCGTTAATTGTTAGTTTTTCTTTACTACCTATATTTCTTGTATTGTACTGTCTGCAATGTGCTTTCTGGTATTGTATTGTTTGTCATTTTTTTTGTAAAGGAGCTTTTCTCCCCAGGCCTCCGCTGAAAAAGGGCTACTTGGCACAGGAGGACATCTCTGGTAAACAAATGCAAAATAAATAAATAAATAAATAAAAATCATAAATAACTTTTTGCTGCCTCTGAACGTTGGCAAAGTTTTGTTCCTTTTAAGAGAATAATACCAATATTTTCATGCTGTCCATGACTGTATTCTTGATACATATCTGTTTTGTCCCCTGCTTATTGAGGTGAGAGGCCAAAATCTGTGTAAATCTTATATATCAGGTGTTATGGGCCTCAGGAGAAAATAGTTGTCTCCAGTTTTGAAACTACATTCTAATCATACTTAGAAGCAAAACAAACATGTAGAAAGTAAAGATGAATGACTTTCAGTACTTAGGAAAGAAATACTATTGTGTGCTGAGTTTTTCTTTTTCTGAATGATATGAAGCCCGGAACCCAAATGTCTCTCATTATATAGGTTGTAATTCTCAACAGTTTGCCAGAAAAGAAATACAGTAACAGGCTAAAAATATAAGGCAGAATTTGGGAGCACTCTCTGTACTAAGGTACAGATGAGAAGTATAGGTTTTGTTGTATTTGAGGGATTGTTATTCTGTGCTGTTACTACAGGGTTGCTCTTTCTTTGTGCTTGAAGACAAATGTGCATTGTGTATATGCATATAATGTCTTTCCCTCTTTCTGTATACATATTTTTTACTGTTTTCTTTTCATTTCTAATTACTGTCATAGCATCATCATAAGAGTACCCCTGTGAATCTCAGTACATCTCCCAGTGAATAAAGGAAAAAGAGTGACTTTCAACAGATTTAAGTATTTGTTTTCTCTGCATTTTCTCCTGTGACTGCTAGTCTCGTGGATAAGCGATTTCTGGCAATTCTGAGCTTTAAAAACTCTGTGCTGCATACTAAAAACTGTTTTTTCTGTTAGCACTTTTACAAGTTGTTTAAAGTCTTTTTTTGTGCTGTTTAACTGTTGTAGGCTACACACTAAAGTGAGCTAGCCTGATATAAGCATTAAAGTTGTTTTTGTGAATATTTCTTGTATCTCTGCCAAAAAAAAAAAAACAAAAAACAAAAAAAATATTCTTGTTTCCCACCTTTTCTAAGCTAGTCTAGTCCAGTTTTCAGGTTTTGCTGAAATCAGGACTGTGGTATTAGTTCCTGTGTTGCCCATATCCTTACTTGGATAGGAAGAAGTTTCTCTGTTCACCAGTGAAAGTGGGGAGCTTTGAGCAGCCTATCTGTCACTGGAGGAGTGGTCACAGCCCAGCAACTTGCTGTTTATTGGCCGTTTTGGACTAATTTCTAACTCTTTCATCTCCCTGCCTTAAAACCCGCATTTGCGCGTTTTTTTGCTTGTATATTACTCAGCCAAGCTCCTCGTGGTATCCTGCAGAGTACTACAAGCAGCAGAGCAGAAAAAGAGTGACTATCAACAGATTTAAGTATTTGTTTTCTCTGCATTTTCTCCTGTGACTGCTAGTCTCGCGGAAAAGCGATTTCTGGCAATTCTGAGCTTTAAGAACTCCTTGCTGCATACTAAAAACTGTTTTTTGCTGTTAGCACTTTTACAAGTCGTTTAAAGTCTTTTTTGTGCTGTTTAACTGTTGTAGGCTACACATTATAGCGCGCTAGCCTGATATAAGCATTTAAAGTTGTTTTTGTGAATTTTTCTTGTATCTCTGCCAAAAAAGAAAAAAAAAAAAAAAAAATCTTGTTTCCCGCCTTTTCTAAGCTATTTTAGTCCAGTTTTCAGGTTTTGCTGAAATTAGGACTGTGGTATAAGTTCCTGTGTTGCCCATATCCTTACTTGGATAGGAGAAATTTTCTCTGTTCACCAGTGAGAGTGGTGAGCTTTGAGCAGCCTATCTGCCCCTGGAGGAGTGGTCACAGCCCAGCAACTTGTTGTTTATTGGCTGTTTTGGGCTAATTCCTAACTCTTTCATCTCCCTGCCTTAAAACCCACATTTGCGCGGTTTTGTGCACCACGCAGCGCCGGTTAGCTAGGGTTAAACTATTCCAGGCTCCACGAAGTCTGCTCTTCAATTTTTCCCTTAGAACTAGTCTAACTCTCAAACTAAGCACTCTATCTTCTCTTTTACAGCCAAGCACTTGCTCCAAGCTCTCAGTAAGCACTAATAAACGGTAACACAACACCTCCCCCTTTACTAAACAATAGTTCAAGGCTCCCTATTTCATCCCTACCAGGAAATGAGTAAAGAACTCAGTTATCCATACTGGCATGTCCAAAGGGCAGTTTCAGGTATACTTCAAGTCCAGCTGGTGAATCTGGGAATCTTGAGGCAATGTTACAATTGCCTCATGTACACAGACAACCCTCTCCTCCTTCCAACAAACACAAATGTATGTGAGAGATGCAACTATACAGCCAAACTGGAGGCCAAGCTCTCTCAACCCAGGGCTGGAACAGCCAGTCAGGAGGAGAAGGGAAACACTTGCATCACACTTTCAGTCTCACATAAAACAGTCATACATGTACCAGCAAACAACACATAAATACACAAAAACATACTCGGAGGCTCTAAATAAAAATCTGCCCAAGCAGCAGAGACCTCCAAAGCAGACATCCAAGCAACCTCCACCCTCAACCTCCCTTGGTTGGGAGGGTGGCCTAATGGTTAAGGTGTTTGCCTTACAAACACAAGGTGCAGGGTTTGAATCTCACAAGGGATAATTGGCTAGGCTTACAATGGCTCACAAGGGCAGTTAGCTTAGTACTAACCTATGAACCTATGAACCAAACAAAAACCACGTATTACATACTTCACAAAGTCAGTGTGCCAAGCAACCACAGCCCATAAGGCACAACAACACACCCAATACACTAGTAATAGGTGACTCTATTGTCAGGCACACTGACATCCCACTCACTAGACTGAACAAGGAGAAGGTTACTGTAAGCTGCCTGTCAGGTGCCAGGATCCGCCACATAACACAGACACTCAGGTCACTCCAAAACAGGTACAAATATGACTCTGTCATTGTACATGTTGGTGTGAACAACCTGAGATGTACCTCCCTGGACTACATGAAAAGAGACATAGAGGAGCTCTCTGATCATGTAGCCCAGGCCAGTATGACCCTGACTCTGGGTAGCATCTTGCCCTAACCAAGAATGTTGCCACAGTACGAGGAAAAAAATTATCAGTTTTAACAATTGGCTAAGCTATTGGTGTCATTCAAAGGGGATCCAGTGTCTGTCAGCCTGGGACGACATGCTCTACAAGCAACGGTGCTTCACCAGAGATGGCTTGCACCTGTCTCCATTAGGCTTTCAAATACTGGCCAAGGCTCTTGCCACCCCCATAGTGCCTTTTTTAGGCAAGGCTCAAAAGACAAACCCGCCTCCATAAACAACACAAGAAACCAAAAACTGAGGGTAATGCTACTCAATGCCAGAAGTCTAAACCTCAAAATGCACACACTCGAGGCACTCCTTAGCATGGAGCAAATCGATATCTGTGCAGTAACAGAAACCTGGCTCAAAGCTCCAGAGAGCACCCCAGCACTACCAGGCTACAACTCATACCATAACTTTCGGCCCCAAAACCTGGACAGAAATACAAAAGGAGGGGGTGTATCCATTTTCATAAAGGATACCCACACCTTCAGGCTAGTAGCACAGCACGAGGCCTCGTAGACCATCCATGTGCAACTAACAGTGGGCAAAGCTACTTTTCAGATCGTAGCCTGCTACAGATCACCTACCTTGTCTCAGGACCCTCACTCAGCATTCCTGAGAACACTGGAAAATATAAAGGTTCTACCAAACACCATGATATTAGGAGATTTCAGCTACCCAAACATTGACTGGGAGAATTATTCAAGTACAAACTCCTTTGCCCAACGCTTCCTAGAGTTTATAAACTCAAATGCCCTGGAACAGCTGGTCACCATGCCCACTAGAGGTGACAACATACTGGACCTGATCATCACCAACATGGGGGATCAGTGTTCCACACCAGAGGTAAACCCCTCGCTGGTAAGTTCAGATCATAAACTAATCACACTGGACATCCACATCCCGACCCCACCCCCAGTCAAGGAAACCACTGTGAAAAACTTTTCAAAAGCAAACTTCACACTTCTCAAGACCGAAGTGGAAAATATCAAAGCCCCCCTTGCTAAAGGATAATTCTATCCAATCCGCAGAATCCTTTACAAGTGCATTCTATGAGCATCTACAGGGATACATGGATCAAGCCATCCCAAGTAAAACCAAGACTCACTCCTCCAAAAAGAGGAAACCAGTCTGGTGGTCCCCAGCCATAAATAAGCTTTACAACAGAAGGAGGAAACTACTACATGATATAGCAAATTCCCAGAAAGGAAAGGCATCACTGATCAATATTCGCAAGAAACTACGATCGCTCATAAAATCATCCAAGGCCAGTTTTGAAAGAAAAATTGCCAAGGGCTCTAAAGATAACCACAAAGCCTTCTTTAGCTATATCAAAAATTTAGGTGGCAACTCTCAGATATGCTCTGAGCTAGTGCAAAATGGCAAAAAATGCACTGAACCAACTGACATTGCCAACATCCTGGTGGACAAGTTCAGTGCAAACTCCACCCCCCTCACCCCCAAAAGGGCCCGTGTCCATCCCAGAAGAATGCAGAGCCCCAGACATCACGGACATACAGGTAAAAACAGCCCTCTCCAAAGCTAAGAACACAGCATCAATGGGACTGGATGGTGTCCCAGGCTGCGTCTTACATGAGCTCCAAAAGGAACTAAACCCTCACCTAAACTCACTGTTCAGACTCAGCATTACCACAGGCTATGTACCCAAAGAATGGCATACAGCAACAGCCATCCCACTCCACAAAGGTGGTGCCACAACAGAACCTGGGAACTTGGGAACTATCGCTCTATAAGCCTGACCAGCCTGGTCTGCAAAGCTATGGAGCAAATTATCATGGAACTCATAAACAGAGACATTGGGAACCTCCAGACACTGGACCCTACCCAATTCAGCTTTGTTAAAGGCAGATCCTGCCTTGTAAACCTAGTTGACTTCTTTGAAACAGTTACCAAGGCCATAGATGAAGGGAAGGTAGTCGACACAGCCTACCTGGACCTAGCTAAGGCCTTCGACACCATTCCCCTCTCTGGCATCATAGACAAGCTTACCAGCTTGAACATTAACCCCTATGTCACGAGATGGGTGGCCAACTGGCTCATGGATAGAACACACATGGTCAGAGTTGCAGGTGCCATGTCCGACTCTAAACCAGTCACAAGTGGCGTCCCCCTGGGACCCCTCCTGTTCGGTATATACTTCTCTGATGTACAGGCAAGCAAGGGAGGACTATGGCTGACCAAGTTCGCAGATGACTGAAAACTGGGGGCCATAATCAACTCTCCAGCTGACACAGACATCCTCCAGAAGGGTCTTACAGAGACAGATACCTGGTGTCAAAACCATGGCCTCAAGCTGAATGCCAAAAAATGCATAGTCATTCACTTTGCAAAAACCAAAGTGCCCATGAATTACCACATAGGTGGTAATCCACTAGGTACGGAAAATGTAATTAGGGACCTGGGGACCCAGGTAGATAGCAACCTCTCCTTTGATAATCACATTGCCAAAGTGGTTAGAAATTCCTTCTATGTAGCCCACCTAATCATAAAAGGGTTCACCTCTAGATCAAGCGAGGTCATTGTGCCCCTCTACTCATCACTCATTAGGCCCATAATAGAGTACAATGCCCCATTTGGTATTTACCTTACTCGGCACATGAAACAGCTGGAAAGACCACAAAAGTACTTCACCAAGAGGATCATGGGCCTCAAAGAGATGCCCTATGCAGCTCGACTGAAGAAACTCCAGCTCTACTCGGTTGCTTACCGACTGTTCAGAGGTGATCTATGCCTGACCAACCCAGAATTAATGGACTTGCTCCATCTTAAGAAAACCAAATCTCTTAGAGCCACACACTCCAGTGAATTAAACCTCAGCACAACAATAAACATGACGTGCTGGAGCGATAGATTCCTGTCCCAGAGACTTCCCTCGCTCTGGAATAAAATCCCAGTTTATGTTAGGCAGAGCCCCTTGCTGACTCTCTTCAAGAGGAATCTTGATGAGTGGATGGGAAATCGTACATTTACCCCTGGGATCACTTCAGTGGCCCTGCTAGACAGAGGCCCAGGAAACTAATTTAAAAGGGAGGCAAAAGCCAACACATTCTGGCTAGGCTTATAAAATGCCCTTGGGCAGATAGCCTAATACCTACCTATGAACCTATGAACCTATATGAATGGATCCTATCTGCTGAGTGACCACTGCACATTTCTTTGCTACACAGTAGACTTGCCATTAAACACAATTCCACAACATAGTACAGTACAGTAATCATTACCTGGTCTTAGGGCATCTCTAGGAGGATTCTTAGGATTTATGTTCAGTTTAATAAGATACCGCTAGTGGTGCTTGGCCAATCTTAGTTGGTGGAGCAATTTGTCTGACCCATTGGGGAGCTACCAGGAAACCAAAGTCTTTGGGTTCTAGACGGAGTATGGCTGTATAGCTGAAGCTTAAAGAATCGACTACCGATTCAGGACAATGATTTTCTAAGATACTTAAAAATGTCATTTGTGTCTGTGGGTATATACTTCCTGTTTCCTTCCTTTCTCTGACGGTATTTCTAACCGCCCGGCCACAGTTGGCCAGTAAGACTGTCAGCTGTACACTGATCTTCAGTGTCCGGAAGAAGAGAATATGCTTTATGTGGCAACATCTACCTATCCCTGTCCTGCTGTCTGATGATCTTGAATTGTTCTGGAACCTGGATGTCCATGCCTGATCATGTACACATGAAAAATGTTTGTCGAATCATTTTGGTAGCAATATGATTCCCCCAAATTTCATCTCATCTTATCAAAAAATTAGTTGCTGTTGTTTGGCTAACCCGAGACTGTGCTCTTGATTGTCCTAGTAATAAGTATCTGACATCACATGACTACCTTGTCAGCTCAGAATTAAAGGAAAATATAACACATGGCTAAACCATAAACTGAAAAATATTGAAGAACAGAACCAAACTATGGGGCAGTTCGGGGATGATGGTTTGCCATCCAAATAGTGGTAGCTTGCATTCAAAATAATCTGTACACAGCAAAAAAGAATGCTTTACTAGAAGAAAGCTGTCTTGGCCCTGTAAAAAATGGTGGGTAGGTGGTCACTAAAATTATGTGTGATACGAAAACAGAAAGCAATCCAAATTAAATTATACAATGATCTCTTAGGCTATACAAGAGCTGTGTGTGTGTGTGTGTGTGTGTGTGTGTGTGTGTGTGTTTGTGTGTGTGTATGTGTGAAGTCTTTATGCATAAATTTGAAATGCACCCAGTTACATTGTATGATTATCTCTACTAGTAAAGTGTTCTTGTAATATGCCATAGAAATCATAGGACGTTACTAGCCTAATGGCCCTAGGGCCCTTACAAGCCAGGTTCTAGCCTTATTTCCATGATCAGCACCTATTGCCCCTGCTCCAGACACAGGTGGAACCCCCAGTGAGAATTTATGGTTACCCAGCCAATCGTCCAGATTGCATTTGAAGACGGCCAGTGAGGTGCTCTCTTTGCCATAAAGTGGGAATCTGTTCCAAAGGTGAGGTAACCTCTGGGAGACAAAACTGTCCCTCCAACAGGTTCTATTAATGTCACATACGAGGTTAAGGTCTTTAGAGTGAGTACCCTGTGCACCATTTTACTTGTGGATATACAGCATTTCCAATGATGCATGGTCTGAGATTGCCTTATGTGCAAGGCAGAGATCCTCTCTGAGTAGTCTTTGTGAAACAGAATGAAGTGACAGTAATTTCAGATGATCCACATAGGACAGATGCTGAAGACCTTGAATTTCCCTTGTGAGAAATATTTGTGGTCTCCCCAGTTGCTGCAGCTGCTTGGAAAGGCACCTACCAAAAGGAGCGTTGTACTCAATTATTGGCCTGATGAAGGGAAGAGTACAGAGAGGTTATAACTTCTTTTTTTTCTGGAGGCAATGCCCTTACTTGTGAGATGAGCAATATAGAATGCTTTTATTACCACTGTGGAGACATGGTGATCAAAGGTAAGATTGCTGTCAACTTGTGTGCCCAGGACTCTCACCGCTGAGTGCGTACTTAGGGTATTGCTATTGATGTGGTAGTTAGCAAGAACATCACTCTTACCAAAAGGGATGATAATACATTTTTTTTGCATTGAGTTTAAGGCCATGACTTTGGCACCAATCATGTGTTTGCGTAAGACCCTCTTGTAAGATGTTGGCATCATTTGGAGATTCTATGACTGCTCTCAGTTTGCAGTCATCAGCAAACTTTGTCAGCCACAGACCTTTAGTTTTTGCTTGTATTTCAGAGAAATAGATTCCAAACAACAGAGGTCCCAGAACTGATCCCTGTGGAATACCACTGGTTACAGGTCTGCTGTTGGGGGTGGATTCCCCTATTTTGACTATATGGGTTCTATCAGTGAGCCAGTTAGCAACCCATCTAATGATATAAGGGTTGATACCTAGTTCGGCAAGTTTGTCAATGATGCCTGAGTGGTGGATAGTGCCAAAAGCCTTGGCTAAGTCTAGGTAGGCTGTAAGCACATATTTCCCCTTGTTCAGAGCCTTGGTGACTATCTCAAAGAAGTCCACTAGGTTTAACCAACATGATCTCCCTTTGACAAATCCAAACTGAGTAGATCAAGTGTTTGGAGATTACTTATATCATTTAAAACAAAGCTAAATGGTGCAAAGGACCAAGCTGGTCTAGTGTAATAAAACTTTTAATTGCCGCTTTTGTAATACAACTTCTTCAGAACACACCAGAATTCAGTATTTCTAAGATACAGAAACATCCTTTGGACCCTTCTGCCTGTGGTTTCAGCTTCAGGGAGTGTTACAGAAGGAGTATCTGTATATTTAGATAAAGTATTAAATCCAGTGGTTCAGAAATTACCATCTTATATTCAGGACTCATGGGAGTTCTTGAACTCTATTATATTGTTTAGTCTTTCAAATTATTTCTTAGCAAATGATTATTATATAGTTACTATTGATGTTGCGTCTATGTTTACTTCTATACCTGAAGAAGAAGGCATAGAATTTGTTAGAATGTACCTTGACAAGTATACCAACACTGTAAAGAATGTTGTTAACTTGTATTGCTCCCTGTTAGAGATTACTTTAAGTAATTATTTTTTTTATGTTTGATGAGAAACTTTGCCAACAAAAAAGGGGAGTAGCCCCGGCATACACTAATTTAATACTTGGTTGGTGGGAGAGGGAAATTATAATTAAGATTCCAGAATATCATTATGTAGTACTTTATAAAAGATTTGCAGACAATTTGTTTTGTTATAGTTAAAAAAAAGAGTGTAATTTCTTGGAATTTTTTGAGAGACTTAATTCTTGTACTTCCTTCCTTGAGTTCACAATTGGAAAGGAAAGGAAGGCCACAGTATATCATTTTAAGATATTAATTTAATTTGGGATAGAGAGGATAATTTGTCTGATAGTCAAATGTCTAGAAAAGCAACTTTTACAAATAGATACTTGCCATTCAACAGTAACCACCCGAGCAATATGAAGAAGAATATACCTAGAGGCCAGTACATCAGGGCTTCTAAAATGATAAGTAAGGATGACAATTTTATGGCAGAAGTACAATATATAACGTCTCTTTTTTTAGAGAAGGGGTATCCCTTTAAGTATTTATATGAAGGGTTGAAGGGAGGTGTGGAAAAGGGAGAAACAGATTTTGGCCCTAATTTGGTAAAGGGGTTAAGAAAGAGCAGTAAAATAAAAAGAAGGAGGGAAAATAATCAAGTAATTAGTGACAGCAAGTTCGGGGATATCCAAAATAAAATGAATAATGCAAAACAGAAAGTAGTTGATGGTTTAAGGGATGACATTTTGGTACATCAGAAAATTCCTAGGTATTGTATTGATATGTCTATAGATACATCTCAAATAAAGCAGATAGTAATGAATAATTGGAAGATCATTACTGGTAACCAAGATTTTAGAAGGATTTTTGGTTAGACACCTTCATTTGTGTATAAGAAGGAAAGGTGTATAAAATATATATTAGAACATAGTACAATGAGAACACAAACATTGACAACTGCTAAAGGTTATGGTATGTATAAATGTAATGGGTGTAACAGCTGCTGTAGATTCATTCATGAAAGACCATGTGTTTCAGTGGTAAACTATCCATCTACAATTAGGATATCAGGTAGATTTACCTGTGGTACAAAGCGGATAGTTTATATAGCTTTGTGTTGAGGGTGTATAAGTTTTTATGTTGGAATGAGAACTAGAAGTTTTAGGTTAAGGATTAGAGAACATTTATCCCCAATTAAAACTAACAATGAAAATAATGCATTATTTAGACATTCAAAAGTCTGTGAAAAATATAAAACGTTTACTTTTGCTGTTTTAGAGCAAGTAATAGGTGATATAAGGGGTGGTGATTAAAAAATGTTATACAATGGAAAGAAATTGAATGGCAAGTAAAATTAAGAGCTGATTACCCCCTTGGATTTGAATGATCATATAAATATCAAGTGTTTTTTTTTAAAAGAAGGAATATAAGGGGAGGCTCAATAAGTAAGTAATAGTTGTTATTCATTTTTAATTTGTCTTAATGGAATGATTTAGTTATGGTTTTGTATCTCAATAGTGCTTGGTTGTTTTTTTTAAGTGTTAGTTAATTGTATTAACTGATTAGCTAGAGCAATATATATGTATATATATATATATATATATATATATATATATATATATAAAACATAAATATATATATATATATATATATATATATATATATATATATATATATATATATATATATATATATATATATATATATATATATATATATATATATATATATATATATATATATATCTATATATAGGCTGCCACGGTGGTGCAGCGGTTAGCGTTACTGCCTCACAGCAAGAGGTTCTCTGGTTCAATCCTTGGGTGGGGTGTCTTCTGTATGGAGTCTGCCTGTCCTCCCTGTGGTCGTGTGGGTTTCCTCTGGGTGCTCCGGTTTCCTCCCACATCCCAAAGACATGCTGTAGGTGGATTGGACACTCTAACTTGGCCCTAGATGTGAGTGTGTGCATGTGTGTGCCTTCTGTGGAATGTTGGGTGCCGGGCTGGCAACTCGACACCATAAAACTCCACTGCCAATCATGAGCGGACAGGTGATCCCCTGTGGTGACCCCTAACCAGGAAAAAGCCGAAAGAAGAAGAAGAATATATATATATATATATATATATATATATATATATATATATATATATGTGGTTTTCATTCTGGTGTGTGCTGAATAAGTTGTATTACGAAAGCAAAATCAACCAAACGAAACGCCACAAAAATCACAGACCAAAAAATCCAAGGCGAGGAAACAAAATAAAGTTCATAAAAAACATACAATGAGGCTTGACCACAAGGAAATAACGTAATACCAATTTAATTACCGCTTTCGTCAGAAGACTTCATCAGAATACAAACCATAAAAGACACCCATCTTTAAATAACACATCAATTAAGTAATTAACCAATAAAAATTTTTTTTATGTTAAAACAATTTTAAAGTGCTAGTGCATATTATTTGAACAAAGAAGCAATAGTGTTTTTATTAATACTTAACTTACCATTCCTTAAAAAACATTTTATATTAATTGTCCCATTCAAACCTGGGTATCTGTCAGATTTTAATCTAATCTGCCACAATGCTTCCCTTTGTTCAACAAAATCTCTAAAATCTCCCCCCCTTAAATCAGATTTACAAACTTCAACAACAGTAAATAAAAATTTTTTAAAATTGCTACACACAACAGAATGTTTAAATAATGCATTGGTTTCATCGTGGGTCTTGATACTGTATAAATGTTCACCTTTAAACACCTAGTCGTCATTCCAACATAAAAAGCTGGACATGAACTACATAAACCAATGTAAATCACCCCCTTGGTGCAACAATTAACGTATTCAGGTACCTGAAGGGTCCTATCAATAGTTTCAATAACTATTAATGGCCCTAAAGACAAAAATCTACACATGTTACAATCATAACAGGGAAAAACGCCCTTGGTGTTAATACTGTTGCTAACTGTTTGTGTATTATTGGCCTCCAATGCCTTTTTAATATTGTAAGTATTTCTAAAAACAAAAATCTGTTTCTCACCCAGCACTCTAAATAAATCAACATTCCCTTGAATAATTTTCCAGTTTTTTTCTATCAAATTTTTTATGGCTGACCCATCAATGCTCATTCCCAAAGAACAAACAGGTCCATCTACACCCGTGTTGGTTAGTGTTTTAAAAGTTGATGCAACAGTATTTTTAGCCCCACTGTAGTCTAGTAACGCTGGATAATTGGTATTTCTCCTACTCAAAACAAATGTTATAATATCATCCAACATGGAACTAGGATACCCTCTATTAAGAAACAATTTTTTAATAAAAATAATTTCATCAGTCAAATCTTGTTCAGAAGAAGTCATACGACAGGCCCTAATAATCTGTCCCTTAGGGATATTCTTAATAGTGTGTTTTTGGTGGGCACTATCGAAATGAAGATAGCTATTTGTAAAAGTCTCTTTACGATATATCTTACTATTGAATTTTCCTTCAATGGTGTCCCATCTTAATGAAACATCCAAAAAATTAACAGACAAACCTGAACTCCCTAGAACAAATTTCAAAAAACCAACCTGGTGATTAATCTCCATAAGAAAATTTCCAATGGTGTCTTTATTACCTTCTATAATAAAAAACAAATCATCGACAAATCTAAAATATAATAACATTTGAAAACTAGTCTTCAGCGGGCTCAGAAAAAAATCTTCCCACCAAGACATAACCAAGTTAGCATAAGAGGGGGCGGCCGAAGACCCCATAGCAACCCCTCTTTTTTGTCTATAGTAGGAATTTCCAAACAGAAAATAATTATGATGCAACAAAATATCAAGGAATCTACAGATGGTGGAAACTTGGCCATTACTAAATTATACTAAAACCAACGCATTATTTAAACATTCTGTTGTGTGTAGCAATTTTAAAAAAATTTTATTTACTGTTGTTGAAGTTTGTAAATCTGATTTAAGGGGGGGAGATTTTAGAGATTTTGTTGAACAAAGGGAAGCATTGTGGCAGATTAGATTAAAATCTGACAGATACCCAGGTTTGAATGGGACAATTAATATAAAATGTTTTTTAAGGAATGGTAAGTTAAGTATTAATAAAAACACTATTGCTTCTTTGTTCAAATAATATGCACGAGCACTTTAAAATTGTTTTAACATAAAACATTTTTTTATTGGTTAATTACTTAATTGATGTGTTATTTAAAGATGGGTGTCTTTTATGGTTTGTATTCTGATGAAGTCTTCGTAATTAAATTGGTATTACGCTATTTCCTTGTGGCCAACCCTCATTGTATGTTTTTTATGAACTTTATTCTGTTTCCCTGATTTTTGGTCTGTGATTTTTGTGGCGTTTCGTTTGGTTGATTTTGCTTTCTTATCCACACCATGGCTAAGGAAACGGATGAACAATTGCTGAATTTGAGTATTCACCCTACCCCTGGAAGCGATTCTAGTTCTAATATTAACAACTTACTTATTTCTACATTAATCGATATTCACAATTCGTTAAAGTTTTTGATGTCTAAGGCTGCTGGTACTCCATCTTCTTTCTAATCCTTGCGGTTCCTTTAAGGAATTGGATACCGTGATTGAAGTGAATGAACCACAAGCTAGAGCCGGTAGCAAAGAGTCCAGACGTCAGCTTCCGGCAGGTGCTTCGGCGGTTAAAACTTTGCTAGAAGGTATCAGGAACCCTTTCAGCGAACATTCTACTTCTTTTCATCCTTTTCTTGATGAAGAATTAACTCAAAAACAGGATTTATTGACAAGACTACTAAAAAGGTACCGGTCCCTGTCAATTGAGAACTGTTATTTCGAGCGGTGTATAGAACTTCGGGTCATGTCTAAAGGACTCAGATTTTTTAAATGTCCAAACGGCGTGCAAATTGGTGATCCTATGTTTGGTACTCTTGTATCCTTCTTCAACGAAGCAGGTATGTCATTTTTGAAACTATTAATTGACAACAATTCCGCTAAGATGAACGTTTTGAAGGAGGAAATTTGTCAGTTGGAAAATCAAATTAAAAGGGCTGGCAATGAATGCATTCAAAATGAGTTCTTTAGTAAATTGTTTGTTGAAGTCGACAAGCATTCCTTAGAAATTACTAACAGGAAGCATCTAAAACTTGAACGGGACATTGTTTCTTATAGATCTAACTCTGCCTACAATTTTTTTGTGCCTGGTAACAAGGAGCCCAATTCTAGGACGACGACTTCTTATTTTGGTAACAAACGCTTTTATAGCACCGTTGTCAATAATAATAAAGTTTTGTCCATTGAGTCTGATGTAAACCAGAGAAAAAAACCCTTAACATCGGGTTTTGACAGTAGTTCCAGTAAAGGTTCTAATAGTGACAATGGCAAACAGACTAATGGGGCCTCTAGTCATGTTACCAGTAACACGACTGTAGAGGAAGCCGACAGGGCTATTGTGACTAATTCTAATGCCAACATCATGAATAATTCGGTTGACAATACTACTTTGGACTTGTCGAACTCTGCTACTTCGGCTTTTTTAGGAAAAAGAATTCCACAAATCAAAAAGTCAATGCTAACCAGGAGCCGGACTTTTCTGGGCTCCAATTCCTCAGAGGAAGAAAATTAGGTCAAGAAAAAGAAAAAGAAAACTTTGACATTATTAATTTAACTGATTTTTCTTTTAGTAATGAAGAACTTGATGTGCTTAGACGTGGTCTTAACTTTGTTCCAACTGTTAGGGCAGATTATGGAAAAACTGTGTTAGATATTAAAAAATCTGTCAGGAAATTAAATCTTACATACATTTTAAATGATATTCCTGAAGTTAAGAACATTTTAAAAAAGCCTTCTGTATATAATCCTCCTTTAGTACCTACTATCAAAATTTTTGAGGAATCATGTTTAAAAGAGCTTGATAAAGTTTTTACAAGCAATTTTAGACATAGACACAATATGAATTCAAATGAAAGAAAGGCTTTTAATGAATTACGTCAAAAGAATGGTTTTTTGCGTTTTATGAAAAGCGACAAGGGAGGCAATATTGTCATCATGACACAGGAATATTATAACAGGAAAATGTTACATTTATTAGACAATGAAGACGAATATGAAATTACTACCCCTTACCAGATAAAGAAAAAAGAGGGGTTTATACATTCTCTTTTATATGATGCTCTTATGAATAATGAAATTGATTTAGATGTTTATGAATTTTGTGTGATTAATAAACCAAGGGTAGGTGTTCTTTTTGGCATTCCCAAAACACACAAATGTATTACAGATCCCCCATTTAGACCTATTGTGTCCTCTCCCCATTCAGTAACTGAGGGTATTTCATTGGTTTTGGATGCTACTTTGGGACCTTTAGTTTCTAAGCAGGAATCATATATTAAGGACTCATGGCATTTTTTAAATAGGTTTAATAATTTTGCTATTAAAAGTGTTTTTGATCCCAAGAAGCATATTATGTTTACCCTAGACGTGGTTTTTCTATTTACCTGTATACCCCATGACGAAGATGTTGATGCTATACGTACTTTATTAGGTAAATACAAAGAATTTAGTAATGGCCAAGTTTCCACCATCTGTAGATTCCTTGATATTTTGTTGCATCATAATTATTTTCTGTTTGGAAATTCCTACTATAGACAAAAAAGAGGGGTTGCTATGGGGTCTTCGGCCGCCCCCTCTTATGCTAACTTGGTTATGTCTTGGTGGGAAGATTTTTTTCTGAGCCCGCTGAAGACTAGTTTTCAAATGTTATTATATTTTAGATTTGTCGATGATTTGTTTTTTATTATAGAAGGTAATAAAGACACCATTGGAAATTTTCTTATGGAGATTAATCACCAGGTTGTTTTTTTGAAATTTGTTCTAGGGAGTTCAGGTTTGTCTGTTAATTTTTTGGATGTTTCATTAAGATGGGACACCATTGAAGGAAAATTCAATAGTAAGATATATCGTAAAGAGACTTTTACAAATAGCTATCTTCATTTCGATAGTGCCCACCAAAAACACACTATTAAGAATATCCCTAAGGGACAGATTATTAGGGCCTGTCGTATGACTTCTTCTGAACAAGATTTGACTGATGAAATTATTTTTATTAAAAAATTGTTTCTTAATAGAGGGTATCCTAGTTCCATGTTGGATGATATTATAACATTTGTTTTGAGTAGGAGAAATACCAATTATCCAGTGTTACTAGACTACAGTGGGGCTAAAAATACTGCTGCATCAACTTTTAAAACACTAACCAACACGGGTGTAGATGGACCTGTTTGTTCTTTGGGAATGAGCATTGATGGGTCGGCCATAAAAAATTTGATAGAAAAAAACTGGAAAATTATTCAAGGGAATGTTGATTTATTTAGAGTGCTGGGTGAAAAAACAATTTTTGTTTTTAGAAATACTTACAATATTAAAAAGGCATTGGAGGCCAATAATACACAAACAGTTAGCAACAGTATTAACAGTTATGATTGTAACATGTGTAGATTTTTGTCTTTAGGGCCATTAATAGTTATTGAAACTATTGATAGGACCCTTCAGGTACCTGAATACGTTAATTGTTGCACCAAGGGGGTGATTTACATTGGTTTATGTAGTTCATGTCCAGCTTTTTATGTTGGAATGACGACTAGGTGTTTAAAAACACGCATTCGTGAACATTTATACAGTATCAAGACCCACGATGAAACCAATGCATTATTTAAACATTCTGTTGTGTGTAGCAATTTTAAAAAAAATTTATTTACTGTTGTTGAAGTTTGTAAATCTGATTTAAGGGGGGGAGATTTTAGAGATTTTGTTGAACAAAGGGAAGCATTGTGGCAGATTAGATTAAAATCTGACAGATACCCAGGTTTGAATGGGACAATTAATATAAAATGTTTTTTAAGGAATGGTAAGTTAAGTATTAATAAAAACACTATTGCTTCTTTGTTCAAATAATATGCACTAGCACTTTAAAATTGTTTTAACATAAAACATTTTTTTATTGGTTAATTACTTAATTGATGTGTTATTTAAAGATGGGTGTCTTTTATGGTTTGTATTCTGATGAAGTCTTCTGACGAAAGCGGTAATTAAATTGGTATTACGCTATTTCTTTGCCTTGTATTATGAAAGCGGCAATTAAAAGTTTTATTATGCTAGACCAGTTTGATTCTTTGCACTGCTTAGCTTTGTTTTATTTTATTTTTATTGGTGCTAAACATCAGCTTGACCAGTTTTTTGTTTTATTACTTATATCTTTGTTGATAAAATCCATGATGATTTGCTCCATGGCCTTGCAGATAAGGCTAGTCAAGCTAGTAGGTCTATAGTTCCTGGGGTCAGTGGAAGCACCACCTTTGTGTAAGGGAATAATAGTAGCTGTTTTCCATTCAGCTGGGATGAAGCCAGTGCTTAGACTATGACTGAAAAGAGTAACCAATGGTATTTCTAATTCTTGTTGGAGCCCATGTAGTACGTAGCCTGGGATGTTATCAGGTCCCATAGATGCTGTGTTTTTGGCCTTAGAGAGGGCATTTATGACCTGTTCTTTAGAGCTACAAGGTAGGGAACATGTGGTAGGGATGTCTATTCTGTGTGTCTATTACATTCAGCTTAATAAGAAATGCTGTTATCTTGAGATAATTCCTTTGCTTCATTGTACATTTGTTGCTGCATACAATTACTGTATGTGGAATTCAAGACTGTCGATGCTGGGTGGATGTGGTTTTATAAATGGGACATGGTTTCCTGCAGGAAGGGGGTATGGTTAAAGCATACATGGGGCATGGCTTCCTTGTCAGGAAATGGCACAATGGAAATGTGGCACCCTAGTTATGATACCCTTATTCTAAGTGACCCTCATGCACTGCCTGCCTTCATATTTCCTGTGACAGTGGCATGAATTCTGTGATATACCTTAACTACTGAACCCATTCAGGGAGGAAAATCTTCATTATTTAACTATGCTTCCCTGCATGACCTCACCCCAAGGCTGTAAGCAAGTAATTGGGCAGTTAGGTCTCTGCACATCGAATGCCACATGCTGCATAACAATGCCATTCTAATTCCTAACACTGCAGAAAGGAAAAAGAAAAATAATGTCTCAATGACAGGATAATATTTGCCCAATGTACTGGCATTAGAGTTCAGGTTATCAACTCAAATGAATTTTTAACTGGTGTGTGAATGATTATCTATCTTGTCTGTCTACTTCTGTCTCTGTCCCTCTTCTCCTCCAAAAGAGAGGGACATAACTGTCTGACTGATGAGGATTTCCCTGTTATAAGTAAGGAAGGTTAAGCAATAGTACAAATGGTTTCCCTTGCTGACCCGGAATATCAGCTGCCTGAAAGTAGATAGCTCAGGAGTACAAGGAGTTTCTATGGCTATCTTACCACACCGTGGTATCTGTCTTGGCAATGTCCTTTAACAGACCTATCTTAGAGAGTGTATTCCCTGCCACATAACAGCTAGGTTTTAACAGAGAAGGGTAAAGTGGTTGCCCTTTAGAAACCTCAGGACATCACTGACTTATCCTGTTCTGCTTGACCCTTGCAATATGTAAAAGGTTAGCTTAAAATTAATATTAACTCTCCAAAAGAAAAGGTTTCTTAAAAAAAAACTAGTAACAACGGTTCAGAAAATGCCAGGTGGTTCAGTTCTGCACCTGTATATAGGACTGTGGAACAGTTTTGCAGAAATATGACATTTTTTAACTCTAATACAAGATGTTAACCAGCTAAATAATAAATCACTCCATTATAAATAAAACAAACCTAAACAGACTTTGCTTGTGTGATTAACTATGTACTCCAATTTATACAATGGATACAGTAAATGCAAAGGTGTTTGTCTTTCTTTCAATAGAATATTGATGAACACACCAGTGTGCATTACACTATGACCTGCCATGGAAAGGCATTGGTCAGCATTGAGTGTGAGTGAATGTGTGATTCACACTAATAGTGCACTGGCTTACAGTCATCTGCTTGGATCACCTGAGTTTGAACATAGTAGCTCCAAGTGGCAGTAGCTTGTATGCTGTTACTGACTCAAGAGTGAGGTTATTGTGTTTTTATTATAGAGATTAGTGGGTGGTCTTACCTAGCAGCCTCTTGCAGAAAGAACAAGACAGGTTTTACACTGACAGTCAGTTGAGACTGAGAATAGTGAAATAAGGGGAGTACGGCAATCACATCCACTTACAAGGTGGGTGCAGGTGAGGCTTGGTGTCCTACAAAATGTATTTGTCTTTTTGCAAAATGTATTTGTCTTTTTTGTGTGTTCCATTTGCTTGAGTAAAAAAGTATTTTTGTGGATGTCATTTGTTTGCAGTGTGATGAGCTTTAATACAAGTTACAAGAATATATATGATTGAGTTGTCATTTTTGAGATATTGTTGCTGAGCTTTTTATGTTACATGCTGAGTTGCATTGAAGAGTTTTTGTAGATCTGTGCAGTTCATCATCACACACATACCTTTGCTTTTGCAGTTGTTTATTGTGCAATGTCATCTGAACATGTCTGTGAATATGTGTACATATGCATGCCTGCACATACCATAGTGCACACACATATATCTGTAACTTGTGCTATTTAAGACCCATATGTGCCACCACAATATGTATGCAGTTTGCAGTCATTCTGTGAGAAGTACATATGAACAATACAAAGATGGATGTGTACTACTTCTAAGTGTAAGTGTGATCACTATGTAACTGTATGTGCATACACAGGATAGTGACCCATTAATAACTGTAGAGGTCATTATCATACTGACCAAGGTGACATATAACATGGTCAGGACACAGATGTATAGCAGCACTATGCAGTGATAAGTAAAACACAAAATCCATTACTGCAGCTAACTAACTCCATAGTCATATAATTGCATTCTCTGGAGCAAGGTGCACCACAATGCATGTGAGCCTTCCTTTTTAATGATGGTATAGACATAGTGCTACAAGACTCCATCTGAGTTTGCAGCATTCAGGGTCTGCAAAGAAGATGTCATAGCCAAGCCAATGAAGACTGACCTTTAATGAAAAGAACAATTCAGTGGGAGAGATCACACATGATATGAATGCTGTTTTTGATCACAGTTGGACAAGATGTGTTTGCACGTGTATTACCATTGGGTAGGCAATGGCCAAAGCCATTTGGTTATCCTTCCACATGATTATTGTTGAACAAAATATATGTGCAAAGATGATATTTTGTGAGCCTTGTACTAGTTGGTGCAGTTCATGTTACATCTTGTAGAGCACTGCCTCTTGAACCTGGTCGACTTCTTTGAAACAGTCACCAAGGCCATTGATGAGGGTAAGGTAGTTCACACAGCCTACCTTGATCTTGCAAAAGCCTTCGACACAATACCCCACTCAGGTATCATAGACAAGCTCTCCAGCTTAAATATAAACCCCTATGTCATAAGATGGGTTGCAAACTGGCTCAAGGACAGAACCCACAAGGTCAGAACTGCTGGAGCCATGTCAGACTCTAAACCAGTCACAAGTGGCGTCCCACAGGGCTCGGTCCTGGGACCTCTCTTGTTTGGTATTTATTTTTCTGAGGTACAGGCTAACATGGGAAGATTGTGGCTGACCAAGTTCGCAGATGACTGCAAACTGGGCACCATAATTGATTCTCCGGTGGACACAAGCATCCTTCAAAAGGGTCTCATAGAAATGGAAAACTGGTGCCAGAGCCATGGCCTTAAACTAAATGCCAAAAAGTGTATAGTCATACCCTTTGGGAAAAACAAAGTGCCCACAAATTACCACAGAGGTGGTAATCCATTAAGTACGGAAGAAGTAATTAGGGACCTAGGGACCCAAGTTGACAGTAACCTCTCGTTTGACACTCACATTGCCAAAGTGGTTAGAAAGACCTTATATATTGCCCACCTTATCATGAAGGGATTCACATCTAGATCGGGAGAGGTCATTGTGCCCCTTTATTCTTCCCTCATCAGGCTCATAATTGAGTACAATGCCCCATTTGGGATGTACCTTACCCGACACCTGCAGCAATTGGAAAGACCCCAAAAGTACCTCACCAGGAGGATCAAGGGACTCAAACATATGCCATATGCTGCCTGGCTAAAGAAACTCCAGCTCTACTCAGTAGTATACCGCCTACTCAGAGGCGATATATGCCTGACGTACAAGGCCATGTCCAACCCGGAATTAATGGACATGCTCCACCTCAGAAAATCCAAATCCACCAGAGCTACACGAGCGAGAGATTTGAACCTCAGCACAGAAATAAATAGGACACGCTGGAGGGACAGATTCATAACCCAGAGGCTCCCTTCACTCTGGAATAAAATCCCAGTCCATGTTAGGCAGAGCCCCTCACTGACTCTCTTCAAGAGAAATCTTAACGAGTGGATGGGAGATCATAGGTTTACCCCGGGGGTCACTTCTGTGTCACTGCTAGACAGAGGTACAGTAAACTAAACCTTAAAACGGGCACAGTATACTCATTCCAAGGGGTGGCGAAAGCCAAACACACTCTGGCTAGGCTTATAAATGCCCTAGGGCAGATAGCCTGTTATGAACCTATGAACCTATGAACATGTTATACAGATATTGTTGCCCATCTCTATAACTGTCTAAAGGTTTTATAGTGCACATGCACCATGTGTGAATTTGATTTGCCATAAGCTGGACAATTTCAGACTGATGGTGCCCACATCCACTATAAACTGCAGTACCCTATCTGTGCAGCATGACCTTTAGCAATAAATAATGATTGTTGTGGGTAATGCCAGATATATGGCTTTTATTATTTGCATACATACAAATATTTCAGGCACAGGCAATCATGCCATTCTATTCTATCCTGCTAATATACCAAAATCATCGTACCCATAATGTGTCCAAGTTGTTCTTCAAAATCTCTGAAACAATGTCCACCTTAATATAATTTGGTAAGGTATCAGTTGCTCTGTCAGAGAACCAGTTAGTACTTCTCTCATCCCTACGCAATCTCCTACAAAGGTTGATGATTTTCTACTAATCTTTGATGACCCCAAGCATTCCCAGAAGTAGTTGTCTCTAAATGCCCTATATAATGGAATGAGGTTTCCTCTTAAATATCTTTATGAAGCTTAGTACAAGTTTAGATATTTTAATTGTTCTTAATAAGTTAAACTAACTTTCACATCCATGGATGACCATGGTTTGTTTCTGATATACTCTTCCCAGGTTACTCATGCTAGTTTTCTTATACGGCTTCCATATTATAATTCCATAATCTAGTTTGGGTCTAATGTAACTTTCAATGATTTCATAATTTCTTATTTCCTAAACTTTATAAATCTTTTATATACATTAACCGACTGGCTGAAGTGATTGCATGAAGTAAAAACTGGGTATACCAACATATTCAGGTCCTTAAATGAACTCACAGTATTAAATGTTTATCATATGCTTTGTTTTTGAAGTGTTTATTAGTGTAGTATTCTCCTCTGTGGAAATAGTCAATTTGGTCAAGTTCTTTTGCAGACATGCCCTATCAGTAACTGATTAAATTATTTGTCACATTTTCAAGTCACTTGCATACAGACTATAGATCACCTCAGATGAAAAAGATAGATCTGAAAGATACCACCTAAACAAGCATGGGCTTAGGTCATAGTAGGACTGAACCTAGAATTTCACCTGTACAGTGGTTTGAGGTTTAATTTCTCCAAGTCTTTTGGGTTTCTAATACTATGACGGTAATGGACCCCCATTCCTAAGTCAGGGTATGATCAAAGTTCCATTAAAGAAGTATTTTTGCAGTTTTTGTTGCTAGTCAAAAGTGTTCTTCTCAGCACCAGTCCAGAGCTGACTCTTTCTGTAATTCATATGGAGTTACATGTATTGCTAGCATATCTAAATATGACTGTGAATTCTTTTTTATAAGACCCGTTGCTCCTACTACTATTGGAACTGTCTGGGTATCCTTCTTCCACATTTCTCTCATTTCTGCCTGCAAATCCTGGTATTTTATGACCTTGTGTCTCTCTGTAAGTAAGGCACTGTAATCACTGGGTATAGCAATTTCAATGATGAATGCTACGTTTGTCTTTTTTCATGGACTACCATATCTGTTTTTTTCATATTTATTTTTTTTAGACTGTTAGTAATGGTCATGCTATGTGATATAAACTTCACCATTCTGTATAATGCTTTGTGGTTCAAGTTTTCTAGTGCTTCTCAACTACTTCAGTATTGTAATTTTGCACAATCTCCAGTGCAACAGTCTCGCCACATTATCGTGCCTTTCAGTATACAGTCCTTCTGCCATGAGTTTATCACACTCAGCAACAAGATGTGTAACTGTTTACAGTTCTTTTTTTACAGAACCTGCATTTGTCTCTTTCTACTAAATGTTTAATGGGCTTTGTGAACCAATGTGTATGTAGGCCACTATCCTGGGGTCCCATTTTTAAGCTTTCATCTTTTGGTTTCAGTTCACCTATCCTTTTACCATTCCTGAATCAAATCCTGATGGATGTGAGTGTGTTCCATGAGATCTCTATACTTGCCACAATATTTATGCCTTTCTGCATTTCTTTCCTTCTCATATTATATTTCTCTTTATATTCTTTCTTTTGTTTTTTGGTATATTCTGTTGCTGCCTAATTTTTTGTCTACTTCTAGTTGAATTTCCATTCCCACTTGATGCCAACATGCTTCTGCTAAGCAGGGAAGTCATCTTAGACTTCTCCTCCTCATGTTTTAAAACTTTCACTTTCTTTGAATATGGTGAGGTCAGCATATTTGTACGCAGTCTCATGGTTGCAGATCTATACATGTAAACCACTTTGAAGAAGCCCACACCTTCTTCAGAACGGGAAATATATAATTATGGTATACACTGATTTTTATATCATTTAATAAGCATGAAGCATTTTTCTTGTTTTCCTGTCCACCTGATCCAATACCTTTTGGGCCAGTCATTCACCTCAAAACTGTAATTTAGAACAGAAAGAGATAATTGGTTTATAGGTTGGACTTTATTCCTTGATGTCATGGCAGTTTTCAGTATTAGTTTTAGTTTTCTAAAATATTCCCTATTGAGCTTATTCACATTTATTCATGTTTTACTGCTGATCCTTCATCAATTTCCAAATATGTACACCCTCCCTCCTGCTGAAGTCCCTTTATATCACATTTCTGTGCCAGACTGATCCTTTATATCACTTCCTGTCCCAGACTGATATTTTCTTGGTGCTACAGCTTTCCTGCTTTAAAGGTTGCTTCTGCACATTTATTAAGTCCCGATGGCATTCTTATGTCATCTGAGAAAGCTTAAACCACTTGCAGGTGTGCTTTCAACTTCTCATCTGATGACCTATACAATTTAAAGTCATTCACAAAAATTAGATGAGAAGATTTTAAACAAGTCTGTTTTTTGGGAGCCAAAATAAATGTGTTAAATAAACAGCTTAATGGGTTAAGGGCAAGACAAATAAAGCTGTGGTGACAAAGAAATACCCTGGAATATCCCCCACTGAATTTTTATCTCCAGAATATTAATTTACCCTTTTTATGATTTACCTACAAAGTGGTTTGCCTCTGTTTCATGGTCACTGTAATGCAATTGATGTATGGTGTATCTTATACATCTGTAAACATTCCTTTATCCATGAATGTGGGATGCTATCAAATGCTTTTTTTGTAAATTATCCATGCCATGCTTAGATTCTTCCCCTAATTCTCTATTATGATTTTAGTTAGCAGCAAATGAAACTTTGTTCCATATGACTTTCTTTTATTACCTTTTGTTTTGTTGCCATAATAGCGTTTATTTAATGACTATAAGCTCTGTTAGCATCTATTCCAGTATACAGATTACATATCGTTGGAAGGCAAGTTATTGGTTTATAGTTTTTAGTACGGCTTGCAGGTTCACTCTTAAGGTGGAGTATCATTTTTCCTGTCATTAACCATATTGATGTCTGTTCAGAATGTGCATACTAGTAATTCTTACTCAGGGCTAAATCTCTGGGCAAACATGTTAATACTTTAAGCCAACACTTAGGTACTGCATCTGTTTTTTTTCCAGTTCGGAATTTTTCTTAATTTTATTTAAATTTCTGTGGCTGTTACTTCATACCATTTCATATCCTCTACATTAGAACTCCCGACTGTTTATTTTAATTTTTTTCTATTCATTCAGAATCTTTACTATGTTCTACAGGGTCTTCATAATATTTTGCCAAAATGTGTTGATTTCTTCTTTTTTAGGGTGTTTCTATTCCATTTACTTTATTTCCAAGTTCTCTTGCTTATTTTGTACTTTTTCTTTATATTTATCTGCATATCTTCTAAGTTTTTTTGTCTGTGCCAAAATTTTTGTTTATTATTTGCAAATGTTTATAATAGATCCTGGCCTGTTTTGATACTGTGCTTTGCTTTTACCACATCAGTCTTTCTAAGTATCTTTGATGATCAGCTCCCTCTTCTGTATTCTTCTAATAGTGATACTTCTTGTCTGTTTGTCTTTTTGGCTTTTCCTGGTTAGGGTTTGCCACAGCGGAACTCCGGTCTGCTAATGATTGGCAGTCGATTTTTATGGTGCCGAGTTGCCAGCCTGACGCCCAACCTTCAGTGAAGGCATGCCCATTCACGCATGTCTTTTGGAGGCCACTCGACCACGGGGAGGACATGCAGACTCCACACAGAAGGCACTCCAGCCGAGAATCGAACAGGAGAACCTCTTGCTGTGAGGCAACAACGCTACCGCTGTACCACTAATTGTTTTATATTTTTCTCTAGTCGATACTTTCACGGTGGCATTTTATTTCTTCACTTCCTTTACCTCCTTGCTCTATGTTTTTTTATTTTTTTATTTGTTTTTAAAACATTAAATAAACAAATCAATTATAAAAACAAACAACTATTTACATAGGTCCACAGCATTGCTCTATGTTTTTGTGGTAAATGTATCAGTTACTAGTTCAGTTGCACAGTAGTATATCCTATTTATTTATGTTATATTACAATAATTTTTTTAGTAATCCCAATTACTGTGTTCATCTGTTTTACCAAACTTCTAACATTTTGGGTCTTAGTTACCTTCTGTAATAAATTTTATTGGCCTTAATATGTCTGTTCATCTTTATTATATCATCCAGTTCTTCCCTTAGATCATTTTCTTCTAGACTGATAGCACCTTTTTTGCTCTCCATTTCCTGTGAGTATTCTACAGAAAGCTCCAGAACACCTTCCTGTTTATATTCTCATCAGATGTACCCTGCTTCATCTGCTGCTGCCTTATACAGGAACTCATTGGCCCATCACTTTGCAACATTGCCTGTGTCAGAGTTGCTACATTTCTGTGCAACTTCAGCTGAACTTTTGTACTGATCTCGTACAGAAGGTTCCAGAGCATCACTGTGTGGCAGGTCTTCAGCTGCCTCCTATTCCCCCTGTTTCTTCTTAATCTGGGAGTTTATTGTTCCATCATAGTGTGGCATTACCTGTGTTGGATTTTCTACACTAAATTCTTCACTTCACAAATAATCTATAACTTCTGTTTCTATTTGTTTAACTTATTCCTTACTAATATGCTTTCTTTCTTTCCTGCTTTGTGTTCTTATTTTTGTATTGTGAACTTTTTCATGTTTGGGTGCCTTTGCCTATATTTCTTTTCAAATGTCTTTGGTACATCTTGCATACATACTGTACCACACCAGATCTCATAAATGAATATATATATATATATATATATATATATATATAGAGGTGCTTCAACAATGTATTAATTTAAGGGTGTGCACACTTATGCAACCAACTTATTGTACATTTTTATTTTTTATAAACAGATTTGTTTGTTTTTCAATTGAATTGTACAGGTTATAGATTACATTAAAGGTGGGAAAAGTTTTGAAATTATTTATTGTGGTCTCATTTTTTTATATCACAAAAACCTGGCATTTTAACAGGGGTGTGTACACTTTTTATATCCACTGTATAAATCCACAATGAAGTATTCTCAGGTCATAGTTACTAATTCCATCTCTCGGTGCTTTAGGGTCTTAGGTTCGTAGATGAACACTAGGTTAACTGCTGTGAAGGGCCATTTTAAACCTAGCCAATAACCCAATGTCAGAATCAAGCCCTCTACCTTGTGTCTATTATGTGAAGACCTTAACCATTATTCCAAACCCACCAGTTTGCATAACATTCTTTCAATGTTGTGTCTTTGTCCGCTAATGATTGGCAGTAGATTTTTGTTGCCAGCTCTGATGCACAACCTTCAACAAAGGTACTTCCATTCACACGCATGTCCCACAGAAGACGCCTTAGCTGAGATCGAACAGGACAACATCATAAACATTCTTTCAATATAATATAATATAATTTGATTTCAGTATCTGAATTTACCAGACATTACTAGAGCAAATTATCTCCCCTTTTATGGAGTCAAACCGTTTTGCATAAGATGTAAATATATTTATAATCTGCTCTATTTGAGAATAAAATTTAGAATCTACTCACAGTAATTCTATTTGTGCGTCCTTACTCCTACTACATCTTATCTATAAAATAGTTTTCTATTATGCTCATTATCTTTACATAAATTTTCTTCATTTTTTTCTGATCTTGTCTCATATACTAGGTTTAATTTCATTGTCTAGTTTGTTATTTTTGTTTTCAAATTGCTCCTAGATCTGGTTTTAAACATTTTTTTTTAAATTTTTTTGCATTCTGTTACCCTTTCAAAACTTGCCAAATTCTTCCTGCTGTCTTTCTACTGAATGCATCACTCTATTTTTTTTAAAATAGTGACCGTTTTGCTTCCATATCAATTATTATTTTCAGTACGTAGGTTTAAATTTCAGTTTCAATCAGTAATTTGACATTCATAATCCAGAGAAGTAAATATTGTGGGAAGAAATATCCAGGGATTGTTATGGCTAGGCTTGTATAGGCCCTAGAGCCGATAGCCTAGTACCAACCTATGAACCTATGAACCTATAAGGACTGCATGTCAAAAGTAGTAAAATTTGGCAAGAAATAATCATCTCCTTAGGAACACAAAAAATACCTAGTATTTTCTGTTCTCTGGTAGGTTTGTTTATAATCTACAACAATTGTTTCTGCACATACTTGTAAAAAATTGTCTTACAAAAATTGTAGAATCAATATTATTCTCAGCTGTTTTTGGTAAATTTAAATTCACAGACTTGATCCAAAGAATCTTGCACCTCTGATTCATTAACATCTGCTCTTTTCATTGTTACAAAAGAACCAGCTTTGTATTACATCTCTCATTAATCTTTTGTTTTGTCACATTTTCATTTCAGCATATTAAATCTCTATCTTGTTTTAGTATTCAGTCACAGTCTGTCCAGCATATCAGCTCTTTTTTTCTTTTTTTTCTTTTTTCTTCTTGTTCTTTTCTCCTTACGATGAATTTAGACCTTCCTTGTTGGAAAAATTATGTAATTATATGTAGGCTGAATGTGTTGTTGACTGACTGAATGTTATATTCCCTAATCTAGGTATAGGTGGATAAAACACCCAAACATGCTTTATTGCTAGTATACAATGGCATTACTTAACAAAAAAAAAATCTTGTCTTTTTTTAAGATGATGATTGTTACCAGGCAGATCTCCCTACATTCTCTGTGATTAACTGTTGTTGCGAATTCTCAAGGCCATCCTGTACAAAAACATACTTTTAGCTTCAGTACATTCTTAGCTTCTGTCAATTTTCAATTATCTTTTTTAAAGAATATACTTAAACTCCATCTTCAGCTCATTTAAAGAGACAGATGTGCATTAACTAATAACATGTTCTAAAAATAGTGACATTCATAATTCAGCTGCCTTTTACAACTCTCATGTGAATGCTAGTACATATGGAGTAAATGTCTGTGTGGTAGAAAGGCAAACTCCAGGAATGAATTCTTAAATTAGAACTGTTAAAGAAAAGTTAATGTTGCTGCTTCTTGGTAAAAGTCTCTAAGCATGTAGACGTACCGTGTGTCTGTGTTCATGTATGTCTCAGTGCTTGCACAATCCTGTTGTTGACTGCAGATGATGCCAGTTTTCAACTTTATTGCTTTTGTATATATTATCTTATGAGCAGGGTGGCATATTTTGACAGTAACCATTTGAAATGTTAGGAACCGCTAGAGCTAGTTACGAAACATGGAGACTTAATGGCCTGCTGGAGAGACAGGTATGTATCTCAGAGACTACCCCATCTCTGGAACAGACTCCTCATCCATGTGAAGTAGAGTTCCTCCCTAACCCAAATCAAGTACAACTTGGACAATTGGATGGGCAACAGGAAATTCATCCTGGTTTGGCACCTATGTCTCTAATGGGCAGAGACAGCCTGTAAATGGTTGATCTCCCAGGTCCCTGCTTGTAAATGTTTCATCTCCCAAACCCCTGCTTACACTTATCAAGGGTACCACCCCTGCTTACACTTATCAAGGGTACCACAACTTGTCAGAGATTTGAGATCCATGGCTAGGCTTAAAAAGGCCCTTGTGCTTGTTAGCCTAGTAACACCATGCCATTCCTTGGAATATTCCCTTTTCTCCTACATATGGCAATCTCAGAGCAGGTATATATACGTTCTGGGTGTATGTGGGGGGAGGTGCAAGGGGGCTTGCCCCCTGCAAAAAGAAGTTTTAAGAAATAGAGAGATTGTTGAGATTAGCTCTTCTCTGGGATTTTGGGATTTTTTTCAGCTTTTCCTGCACTTGGCATTTCAAGTGCTGACATTTCAGTATGGCACCTATTTTGACTGCAGTATAATAAAAAGACATATTTTTAATTCATTGCTTTAGGTCATACAAGCCATTTGACTTTACCCACTCTCTCCTCAGTCTGTTCAACAAGATATATCTGAAACTGATTCATCTCCAGCTGTCACACAAGAACAAGTCCTAAAATGCTATTAAAAGCTGAAAATACTGCACTGATGGGTCCTCACAATACCTCTGGATGCATTTTAAATAACATGAAGCATGATTTAGCCACCCCCCTAAACCCCTCTCTCCCCCTCAACCTTCCCTCAGGAAATACCATCTAATATAACTCCCTGTACTATCACAAGGGAACAGGTCCTTAATGCTCTCTCTAACGTCAAGAACACTGCATCAATGGACCCAGACAATTTCCCAGAATGCCTTCTACATAGCATGAAACAATACCAATCAGGGCCTCTGAAATTGCTATTTAACTATAGCCTCTGTTACTTTTGTGTTGGTATACGAATAAACGAGTCTTTGTGGGTTCTGTTTAAGCAGCTTTATTTTATACAAACACACTACTGTAAAGCTTATTTAACTATGACTAAGTAACTTATATACAAACTAACTGCTGTGATCATACATGCTTACACACTGGCTGGTTCTCCAAAATGGCACTAGGGATTGCATGTGTCTGGGATTTATACATGCATGCACAGCCTTGCATGCTTTTTTAAAGACATAGCGCACATACACTACACTCTGATCTACATCGTCCCTCTCTGAGAAATAGATCATGCAATTTGTCATGAGATATTTAGCTTGCAGAAATCACAAATAATCTGGAGACATACATTATACAATATTAAGTACACATGTATATCCATCAAGTCGACGTTGCTGTGCATTTCACACTAGTCTTAGAAATTCATCCATATCGTGTGACATAAAATTGAGAATCAGTTTTAGCAACTGGAACAGTCTCTGCAAAATGGTTGACCTGCGGAATGCTCGAATTACTCTCTGGAACAGAATCAGACATTTGAACACATACTGGTCTGGAAACAATGTCTGACTCAGTCTTGGATTTAGAATCTCCATCACAGATACAATGTTATGATTGCAATGGTGATGATTCTGGTACAGGAAGAAGATGTCTGACATTCCTCCTATACTCTACACCATTGGAGCTTACCCAATAAGATCTCGGCCTGGCATCGATGCCTGTTATCTGTCCTATTCGATCAAAACCTTTCATTGTCTGGATTCGTGCTGCCTCTCCTTCCCTCAGCAAATGAAGTACTCTGCTCGATCTGTCATATCTAGATTACTGGATATTACACTTCTTCAACAATTGAGCCTTGATGGTTCTATTGTTCTTAGAGTTAGGCTTCAACAAACTTGATGAAATAGGTAGCGTAGTTCTAGTTTGTCTGGAAAGCAGTCTTTGAGCAGGTGAGCTAAGAACATCATCACAGGGTATGTTTCTGAGATTAAGTAGATTCAGGAACACATCGGTATTGTCATGCTTTGACCTTTCAGGTAACTGCTTTGCACTCTGTACTGCACGTTCAGCTGGACCATTGGATTGAGGATATTCAGGGCTACTAGTGGCATGTACAAAGTCCCATTCTCTCACAAATTTCTGAAACAACTGGCTAGTAAATTGAGTACCATTGTCAGAATAAAGTTTGTGAGGACTACCATGAACTGAAAAATGATGTTTAAGCTTAGTGATAACTGAAAGAATATTAGTATTCTTGTTTTATTTAGTATATGCCGTCTTTTCAAAACTGTTGCTAGCATGATTATTAGCTTGAATAAAAAGCTGCAAAAATTATATGAAATATAAAGGGTTAATTTAGGAATAGTATAAAATGCAGGAAAATAGTAAGTGTGCTTGCAAGCATATATAGCTTAATTAGATATTGGCATCCATGAAAAGGAGCATGTTATTGAGAAACAAAGTCTGTAAAAATAACTGCGCAGATGGCAGCTGCAAGGACATCAACAAAGTAAAGAGATGTAGCATCAAGCAAGATAAAGTTGGAACATCAAGTTTCAGATAGTGCTGGAACACCACGTTTCAGATAACTGAGTTTCCTTGGACCACCGAACTTGAAAGAATCAAGGACAAATCATAAATTAACAAAGAAAAATGTTATACAAAGGAAGATTGTAATACATCAGACTGAGAAAAAATATCAGACTTTGTGGTATAAATATGAGTGTGTATAAACAAGCTTTGGGAATTTGCCATAGAGAGCTGACAGCATCTGTGTTGCATGCTTGTAGATCCGAAAGGAAAATGTAATAGTGAATGCATATTAACTGAAGCAGTTTGTCTCAGTGTATTTATTGTACTTAGTACAATACTGTACAGTATAAGACTAGTTGGTCACAATAAATAGTTAAATATACTGTGGTATGCATGCATGTAAATGCAAGTAACAGCAAGAAACCAACAGAAGACGCATATATCATTTTTCAATAACAGCTGTTGAGGTAAGTTTCATAGCAGATCAATTTCAAACCTGTTTGAGTAAGAGTCTGCCAAAACCAAATAGTGTTGATTACTCCATTAAAGATACCAGTTGCAACAGTAGACCAAGGTCGTTCAGGTACTGGATTTAGCTGAAGTGGTTCCTTTTGCAAATGTGCTCTGGTACTATTCAATATTGAAGAAGAAGAAAGAACATTATCAATGTCTTTTGATAATGAAGGCCAGAATACTAAACCTGGGTGGTCATGATGCAAAATCTGAATATATTCATGTTGTAATGATGCAGAAACAATGATTTTAGGACCTTTAAAATAATACCATCTTCCATCAACAATTCATCTCTGGAGGGAAAATATGGTTGCACCTCAGGTGATACACTAGATTCTATTAATGGCCATCCAACATTGATTTAGCGATTCAGCTTTTGTGAAATTTGATCAGTCATAGTGTGATCCCTCAACTCATCATCTAGTGGTGGAAAAATTACGCACTGACATTACATCAAAGTCAAACTTTTCAGCATCAAGCTGTTCTGTTGTGCTTCTAGGTGATCTGTTTAAAGTATCAGCCAGATAAAGCAATGTACCTTTAGTGTAGACCATTTTGAAATTGTACCTTTGCAATTTGAGCATCATCATTTGTAATCTCACTGGAGCAAAATGCATAGGCTTCTTTAGAATAGTAACTAGAGGTTGGCGATCAGTTTCAATTTGAATACTCGACCATAGATATAATCATGAAACTTTGAACATGCAAAAACTATTGCTAAAAGCTATTTCTCAATTTGAGCATAATGCATCTCAGTTTGAGTAAGTGTCCTAGATGCATAGGCTACTGGTCTGCCCTCTTGTAGAATAACTGCACTAAGGCCAAAATTAGAAGCATATTAGGATATGACAACTAGTACCTTAACAAGGGGGTGGGTCACAATATTCTGCTTAAGGTCATCAAACGCCTTCTGATGATGTTGTAATCATGACCATACAACATTTTTTCATGTTAGCTCTCTTAATGGTGCTGTCAACTCACTGAAATCTGGTATAAACTTGCCCAAATAGTTGACCATACCCAGAAAACACCGTAAACTCTGCACATTATCTGGTGATGACATCTCTAAAATAGCTGTTTGGTTGGGTCAGGTTTTAAGCCTGTACTTGTAAACAAATGTCCTATGTAAGTAACTTTTGGAAACCTGAATTTGCACTTCAGAGGACTGAGCTTCAAATTTACTTCACGTGCTCTATCTAGAACTTTCTTGAGGTTTCTGTCATGCTCTGCTTCACCACTGCTTCCAACGAGTAGATTGTCTACTATTATGGCACAAGGATAACCTGAAAAAATGTGTTCCATTGCACGCTGAAAAACTTCACTTGGAGAATATATTCCAAATAGCATCATTAGAAATCTACATCTGCCAAACAGGGTACTAAAAGTAGTTAGAAAGGAGGATTTGTGATCAAGTTTCACTTGTCGAAATGAACTCTTTGCATCCAAAACAGAAAATACAGTGGCATTTGGTATTAGAGCTGCAACTTCCTGAACTGTGCATATTGGATGATATGGCCTCTTTAATGCTTTGTTCAAATCTCTAGAGTCAATGCATATTCTGATTTCATCTGAGCCTTTCTTGTGAGCAGCTACCATGGACGACACCCATTCAGCGCACCCTGCTGCACTAGCTTATCCAACTGAGCTTTGACTTTAGCTTGCATAGCTATTGGAACTCTTATTGCTGGTCTGACCGCTGAAGTGACCTCGAGGTTTAATTTTATAGAATACACAACTGGAAGCTTGCCCAACTTCTCATCGAAAACATCAACATACTCTGAGAAAATGGCTTCTGCAAAACCCGAATTTGGAACTGCACTTACATGATGAACTTCTTTAGCAAAAGAAAGCAGATTCATTCTCAAACTATCTTTGAGACCTAGTAAAGATTGCACTGGTCATCAGACTATATAGAATAATAAGTTGTAACAGTTCTCAGCCAAATAACATAGGAGTATAACTGAACCTTCAATTTGAATTTCTTCACCTCCATACACAGCAAGTCTCGCACTGCTGGTTACATTGAGTTGTTTATTGTTTCTCACTTTTGCAAATGTATCTGCTGTTATAACATTGCACTTTGATCCAGTGTCTACTTTGAGCTCTGTTTTTATCAGCATTTATGTTATTTGTGGATGTGTGTTCCTTTTGCTGTGTTTGAACATTAAATTACTTGCGTGTTGGAACTGCTGGTCTCCGGTGCCTAATTTTGGATTATTAGTCATGTTCTGGGCACTTTCACCACATCTTTGCTGTTTAATAGCTCTGTGGATTTCCCATTGATCTAAACTGTGCAAAACACTTCACTCCTTGTCAGTAAGTTTACTGCGTCAATTCTTTCTCCCAGTACTGATACACCATCTACATAGAAAGCTGATTGTTTTGGCTCTACTTGATCAACTTGTTTTTTTGTACAACCTTTCTTTACAACTGTTTGAGGCTTAATTGATTTGCAAAATTTTTGAAAGTGGTTCCATTTCTTACACTTATGGAACTGCCGACCATATACCAAACATTTCTCTCTTTTAGAGTCATGGCTTACACCACAATTTTGACAGTTAACAATACAGCCAGACTTGGATTTTGCTGACTCACACTTGTATGGCACTGAGATGGCAATGGAGCTTTCTCTTCTCCTAGAAGATTTTGGAAAACTCGGCACCTTCTTTGGAATTCCTACGGCTGCCCTTTGCTTAGGCCTGTTTCTCCTTGCCATGTGTTGCATACTGTCTACATTTTTTCTGGAGCTTGCTGAAACCATGCTTTTGTCAGTTGTAAGGATGTTCGTGTGCTTTTCTGTCACCTCATGGATCTGACAAATCTCTATTGCTTTGCTTAATGTCAAATAACTGTCACAAAGCAAAATCTTCCTCACTGCAGCACTATTAATACCACATACAAGTCTATCCTTTATCAGCTCATCTTTAATTTCACCAAACCAACACATTTTGGCCTTGTTTCTTAAGTCAGTTGTATAAACTTTTCCCCTTGCTTCTGATTTCTTGTGTAGAACAAATGCCTCTCTAATGTAATGTTTGTCTGGGGTTTGCACATTTCTCTGAACTTACGCTTTAAACACTCAGGGTCTTCTCTGGATTCAGCTTGCACAACAATATGGCAGTCTGCACCCTCACCATCATATACTGCTGGTTGATATACAAATGATCTCTCTCTTTCTATAGCCTCAGATCCTGCTAGATTTAGCAAAATAAATGCCCTTGTGCATGCATCTCTATCTGCACAAGCTGCTTGTATAAAAATATTGTACTCTTGTTCAAATATTCCCCATTTCTCTGCAATATTCTGTCCATAGACAAGTGGCTGTGGTTTTCGAAATCCTTCTGCCATATTAACACATATCAGCAAAGGGTCTTGCAAATACGTACAAATACACACACACACACACACATACACACACACACACACACACACACACACACACACACACACACACACACACACACACACACACACACAGACACCCCCGCCCGCACACACACCCACACACACGTATCTGCACTTTGTTTCTTTGCTATTATCGGTATTGTGTGAATGAATAACCACTTAGTGCTTTCAATTAACAGGACTTTGTGAAATAAACCTCTCGGGCTTCTAGATACTTTGTTGCACATTGCAAAATACCTTTTTAAATTTCTTAATGCTTCACTGTGCTTTATGAAATAACTCGATGCTTTATTGTACTTTGCAAAATAACATTTTAGCTTTCTCGATGCTTTGCGAAACTCAGTGGAATAGCTTTTCAACTTATTTACTGCTTTATGGAGCTTAACAGAATACTTTATTGGAACTTGCAATGCTTTTATGAAATTTTCGATAAGTACAGGCAGAAATCCTAAAATCATTAGCTTTCTGAATTGGCAAAGGCTAAAATGCAAAAGTAATTGCTTGGTATTTTATCGATAAAGGTAGGCATGGAACAGTCATGCATTATCACTTATTAAAGTCGTCGGTTTGAGAAACATTCAAGAACTTTGCAATGCAACTGAGCAGTTCATGAGCACTGTAATATTCTTGTAATCTTTTGTAAGAAACACCTTTCTTTAATACAAGAAACTTGTTAAGCATTTGCGCTATACTAATAATCAGATATTGGTTGCTCAAATTCAGTGTCTTTTGAGGTATGTGCACTTTGTAAATGACTAGATGCAATATACTGAAATGTTCCCAGAATGGTGGCACCTTGCCAGGCAACTCTTTACATTACAAGAAGCACTCTGTAATGGCGGCACTTTGAGAACAGCCACACCCACAAGAACTTTTCTTCAAACTATGCTTCAATTGAATTACATGAGATAGTTGCACTTTACACACAGTTAACTCTTTGAAATACATGCACAGTAATAAGCACACACTGTAAGCACTTTTACACACTCTGAGATACTTTGGATGACTTTAATTACTTTTTTGATACCAAACAAAGTAGTAGTAGTTATGCCCGAACACAGCGCTTTGCCCAACATAGCAGTTGCCTTGCTTTATTTTTGTCTACTCTGCCCCTTTTGTTTTCTTGTTATTATTCTTTGTGTTTGTTTTACTCTAAACATGCCCGGTTATGCCTTAAACACACTCTTTCTGCCTTAAACATGCTTGTTTTGTACTTTAACATGCTCGTTTTGTACTTTAACACATTTGTTTTGTCAAACACTTTTATCTTAAACATTTTCTTTAGTTAACAAACATTTTGCTCTTTCTGCTTGCCTGATAATGCGGTTTATGCCCTTGTAAAGCCTTTTCTTGCCTCTTTGCATTGAGTAAATAATTCTTGTTGCTTTTCATTACCTTTGATTCCTTCTGGTTATGTTTGCACTGTTTTCTCTTGGTTTTACCTTCGCTATTGCCTTTACATCATATGGCTCCAAATGTTTTGTTCTTTTCCATTCCAGTCCTGACATCATGTCACTTTTGTGTTGGTACACAAATAAATGAGTCTTCATGGGTTCTGTTTAAGCAGCTTTATCCTATACAAACACATTACTGTAAAGCTTATTTGACTATGACTAAGTAACTTATATACAAACTAACTGCTGTGATCATACATGCTTAAACACTGGCTACTTATTCAAAATGGTACTATTGATTGCACGTGTATGGAACTTATACATGCACTCACAGCCTTGCATGTTTTTTTAAAGACGGGGACATATTAAGTTTTCGAACACTCAAAAGAGCGAATGCTCTTTGATTGACAACTAATAGATGAAACCACAAAAAGTCGAATGGCTGGAACAGCGATTTTTTTCCCTGGGAAAGAATCACTGTTCCCAAAAACACCCCCCCAAAAACCTCCAACTCCACAAATAAAATAAAGTGGGGCTGTGCCCTCCATACCCCTACGTAAATATACCAACTCTGCGATCGCACCACAGTGGAGGAAACTGGGAAAAAAAATTGCTGTTCCGACTGTTCGACGTTTTGTGGTTACGTCTATTAAATGTCACTCAAAGAGCGTTCGCTCTTTTGAGTGTTCAACAAGCTAATAGGAACCCTTTAAAGACATAGCACACACACACTACACTCTGTTCTACTGCCTCCAAACAGGCTTCATGCCGCATGAATGGAGAAGAGCAAAAGCCATCCCTCTGCACAAAGGTGGGCCATCTACAGACCCTAGAAACTATAGACCCATAAGTTTCACTAGTCTTATATGTAAAGCCATGGAAAGCATTATCATGGAAATGATCAATAGTGATATAGTAAACCTCCAGACACTGGACCCATCCCAGTTTGGTTTCGTCAAGGGCAGAGCGTGCCTAGTCAACCTGGTGGACTTCTTTGAGAAGGTCACCAAAGCAATGGATGAGGGCAACATGGCTCACACTGCCTACCTTGACCTAGCCACAATACCCCACTCAGGCATTGTTGACAAACTCGAAAGGTTAGGTGCAAACTGCATAAAATCCTCCAACTTAAGCTACTCCCCAGGATTCAGTACACCTGCAAACTTCCTCGTATGATTTCTTAACTCTGATAAGCATCTGTTGGAATCAACAGATTTTGTATATAAATATGATTGTATAACACTTGTATTTTCTTTTTTAAAGAATGCCTGCTTTTGCATTTCACTAATGCCATTTATTACCCTTATTACTGTACTATCTATTGTTATAACTTACTTTCTAATTAACTTGTATTTGTTTATTTTACTGGAGCTTTTCTCCCCAGGACTCCATTGAAAATGGGCTCCTAGTGGCCCAATGGACCATCCTGGCAAACAAACTGCAAACAAACAAACTGCAAAAAAAAAAAAAACTGATATGTCACCCGGTGGATAGCCAACTGGCTCACAGACAGGATCCAGGAAGTTAGAATTGGGGAGTCCACCTCTACAAAGAGGTCAGTCACAAGTGGAGTCCCTCAGGGATCAGTCCTTGGACTGCTCCTTTTTGGCATTTACTTCTTTGAAGCCCAGGCCAATGTCAGTGGTCTCTGGCTGACTAAATCTGCAAATGAATGCAAATTAGGAGCTTTCATTTAATCCGAACACTGACACAAATGTTCTCCAGAAGTGATTGACACAGACAAGCAACTGGTGTCAGAGCCATGGGCTAAAACTAAATGCCAAGAAATGCATAATAGTATCCTTTGGGAAGTCATCTACCCCTGGTAATTATCATATTGACAACACACCCCCTAGAGATGACAAAGTAGTTAGGGACTTAGGGAGACACATCAATAGTAATCTAGCCTTTGACCATCATGCGTCTAGAGTAGTGGGGAAATTCTTCTGTGTTGTGCAACTTATAAAGAAAGGTATGGCATCTAAGTCTAAGGAAGTCATTGTTCCACTGTATTTGATATTCATCAGACCTATGATTGAGTACAATGCTCCCTTTTTTATGTATCTAGCCAGGCACATCTAACACTTGGAACGTCCACAGAGGTTCCTCACTAAAAGAATACAGGGCTTAAGTAATATGTCTTATGCAGGCCACTTCAAGGCTCTATCCCTGTATTCTGTCTCCTACAGGCTTTTGAGGGGAGATCTAAGACTAGCATACAGGGCATTGTCGGACTCCACTCTGATGGATCTTCTGCATATCCGCAAAACAAACAGCACCAGAGTTACCCGTTCTAAGGACTTAGACCTTGCCTATGATATAAATGGGACCTGCTGGAGAGACAGGTCTGTATCCCAGAGATTACCCCATCTCTGGAAAAGGCTCCCCATTCATGTGACACAAAGTTCCTCCCTAATCGAATTCAAGTACAACCTGGACAAATGGATGGGGAACAGGAAATGGACACATGCAACCAGTAAATGGTTCATCTCCCAGGCCCTAGCTTGTAAATGTTTCATCTCCCAAGCCCCTGCTTATCAAGGGTATCAGAACTTGTCAGAGATTTGGGATGCATGGCTAGGCTTAAACAGTCCCTTGTGGTCATTAGTGTAGTAAACACCTTGAACCTATGAACAATTTTTAGTCTCAGCCTCCAAACAGGTTTTGTACCAAGTGAATGGAGAACAGCTACCATCATTTCCCGCTGATGGGAGAACCTTCAATGGACTCATAAGTTTGATCAGCCTCATATGCAAAGCCATGGAAAGACTTATCATGCAACATCAGTAAGGACATAGAGAACCTCCAAACAGCTGACTGAATTCAGTTTGGATTCGTCAAGGGCAGGTCATGCTTATTCAGCCTAGTGGACTTCTTTGAAAAGTTCATTGAAGCAGTGGTACATACAGCATACCTTGACCTGGCAAAGGCTTTTTGCACAGTCCCCCAGTTGGGTATAGTAGATTAGAATAAAGTCCTACATCACCTGCTTGATTGCCAAATTGCTCACAGATAGGACAAAGGAGGTCAAAGGAGGGGAAGCTGCATCCATAAAGAGACCAGTCATCAGTGGAGTACCCCAGGGTTCAGAGCTGGAACCTCTTCTGTTTGGCATCTACATCTTTGAAGTAAAAGCCAATACCAAAGGGCTCTGTGTGCCTAAATCTGCATATAATAGCAAGCTAGGAGCAGTTATTGAATCCCCAAATGACTTAGCCATCCTGTAGAAAGGTTTGACCCAAAGAAATACTGATGCAATAGTCAAAGACTGAAACTAAATGCCAAAAAAGTGACTGAACATTTGACCAGCATGTGTTGTGTCGTAAGAAAGTCCTTCTGTATTGTGCAGCTCATAAACAAAGGGATTATGACTACATGTGGATATATCAGTGCTCCTTTACTCAGTCCTCATTAGTCCAATCATTGAGTATAATGCTGCCTTTGATATTTACCTGTGCAGACACTTGCAACAATTGGAATGTCCACAGATATACCTTACTAAAAGAATGCAAGGCCTAAGCAAACTGTCCTCGAAGCCCTGTTACTATACTTGGTATCCTACAGGGTGTTAAAAGGTGACCTGCATCTGCCATACAAGGCATCCTCCGATCCAATATTAATGGACCTATTCTCCATCAACAAGGCAAGTGGCGTCAGGAATGCTTGGTCCAGTGATATAAACATCTTCTGTAACATCAACAGAATGATTTAGAGGGACTGGTATATCTCACAGAAAATACCACTGCTCTGGAACAGACCTCCCATCCATGTAAAACAAAGCTCATCCCTGTCCCATATTTAAGCACAACTTGGATCTATGGATGGGTAACAGAAAATTCATCCCAGGACTGCCCCTTGTGCTGCTAATATACAGAGGTATCTCCTAAAATCTCTGTCTCATGCATAGGTCACCTCAGATTATCTATGTTATGATTCCAGTTAATCGAAACAAAGGTACTATATAATTATTGACCATCGAATGGGTAAGGCCAACTTTAAACTAAACAGGATAGGTTAATTCAAGCATCAACTAGGAAACTGGCTAAGCTTAAAATAACCCACAAGGAAAGCTATCCTAGTACTTCTATATGAACCTATGAAAGCGAGGTGATCATCTTTTGCAATTAAGTCGTTTTTTTTTTTTTTTTTTATTTCTGTCAATTAGCAGTTAGGGGAAAAACTGGTGGCAGATTGCGCCACCCAATAGTGTTCATTAAATTCTTCACTTCTTATTAGTCAAACTGGTAAAAAGGAAAAGTTTGCCAACCAATAAATAAACATTATACATGCAGGTTATTATTGGTATATAGCGTATCACAACTGTTATTAAATATGAAAACAGAATCTGTAAACAGATTCACTAGTGTGTGGTGCATTCTTGGCAAACCAGTTGCAAACCTTTTGTTTAACTGTAAAGACCAATCATTATGAAGTGTATTGTATATATGGCTTTAATGAATTATTAACAATTATCTGATGAAGTTAATTTCTTTAAATGGATGAAAGCACTAATCTTTGTTTATACCTTGAGTGTTTGTTTGGTCATTTATTTATTTATTATTTATTTATTTACATTTGATGACCGGGAGTGTCCGACTGGACGTAGGTCCATTTTCAGCGGAGGCCCGGGGTAGTAGTTACATTGGATTACATAGCAATTAACAATTTGATTAACATAGCAATTAATTACAAACATATTTACAGATGAAGAACATAGTACATCAGTAGACAACTAGAATTTTTATCTGTGAAGTACATAACAGACATTAACAAATGTTACAATAAGAGGTTCCTGCTGTATAATAAGTACTAGGCTTATGAGCATCTGAGCTTGCTTTAATCAAGATAGTTAGTGGGGTGGAAAGAAAGGTAGTGGTTGGATGGGGTGGGTGATTTTAGAGTGGGAGTTGCAAGGGCATAGCCAGCATGTTTTTACGTGCGCTTTTAGTAAAGTTTTGAAGTGGGTGCATGATGGTACGGAGGTAATTGTTGGTGGGAGGGAGTTCCATAATTTGGCTATGGCGCAAGAGAATAATGCTTCACCAGCAGAGTTATTGGCTTTAGTGATCTGCAAGTAATTTTTGTTGCTGGATCTTAGTGGTCTGGTGGTGCGATAGGGTTGGAGTAGATTCTGGAGGGATGGGACATTTAGTGGATGGTTTACAAGTGTGTGGGCGAGTGAGAGTTGATGCCATTGAAGGAGGTGAGGGAGTTAAAGCCAGCTCAGTTCAGCAAGTGAGAGACAGTGGTGACTACAGTAGGATGCCCCTGTGGTGAATTTGGCGATTTTGTTGTAGCAGGTCTCTAGCTTGTTTAGATCGCATTGCCTTTGGTTGGTATATTTTGGAGAGGCATAAAGTAGGTTGGAGATAAGGTGAGAATTTGCTACTGAAATCTTTGCTGCTTTGGTGAGAAGTTGCTTATTTCTGTATAACACTCCTAGTTTTTTGTGGACTTTTTTTATGGTCATAGATATGTGAATGTCAAATTTTAGTTTATTGTCTATTTCCACTCCTAGCAATTTGGTATGTTCTGTTGGGTATATGCTGGTGTTGTCTTTTTGCTGTGATGTTAAAGTGAGAGTTGTTTGAGTCTGTTTGGTGGGTTGGAAGATGAGTAGTTTAGTTTTTTTTGGGTTGAGTATTAATTGGGCATCAGTTAACCAAGTTTCAACAGAGGAAAAGGCTTCCTGTGAGACTTTTTGCAGTTTGGGTAGGGACTGGGCTGAGCAGATGATGGTTGAGTCATCTGCGTATTATATCAGTGTGCCATGTTTGGTGACAGAGGCTAGATTATTGGTGAAAACAGAGAAGAGTAGGGGTCCAAGGATGGATCCTTAGGGAACCCCTATGGAGACAGGTAGTTGGGGAGATATGTCATTCTGCCATAAAATGGATTGTTGGCGGTCAGACAGGTAACTCTGAAACCAGTTGCTGACTGATTGAGAGAAGGATAGGTTATTGAGGACAGAGATGAGTTGTTTGTGTGGGACCATGTCAAATGCTTTAGATAGGTCTAGGAAAGCAGCAGAGGAGAGATAGCCATTGTTTTTATGCTGAAGGATAGTGTTAGTAAAGGAGAGTAAGGCAGTGGTGGCGCTATGGTTTGGTCGGAAACCATGCTGAGTATTGGAAAAAAGGTTGTTAGTAAGGAGGTAGTCTGTGACCTGAGAGTGTATGCATCTCTCTAGTATTTTGGAGAGTGGAGAGAGAATAGCTATGGGGCGGTAATTGGTTAGTTCTGTGGAGGGGCCACCTTTGTGGAGGGGAATTATATGTGATACTTTCCACAGTGTGGGAACGTAACTTTCTGACAGAGATCGGTTAATCAAGATGGATACTGGGTAGGCCAGAGCATCAGCTGCGATTTGTAGGTATTCACTTGGGAGGTTGTCTGCTGCTAATTTGGTGGGCTTAAGTTTAGTTAAGAGTTTTTTTATGTTGGAGATAGGTACAGGAGAAAAAGAGAAGGCAGTGGGGAGATTATTAGTTGAAAGTGTGGGTTGGAAGGGAGGGGGGTTGTGTTGTTTAGCTAGTGATAGTATGGTTTGTGTGAAGTGTGTATTGAATGAGGTAGCAATATTTTCGGAGGATTGAGGGATGTTAGGAGGAGGGGTACTGACTTTACCTGGGTGGAGGATGGAGTTTATGGAGGACTAGAATAGTTTGGGGCTGTGTTGGGAGGAGTCTAGTATTGGAATTTGTCCTGTTTTATTAGCTTTTTGACTCTATTGCGTAGTTCTAGGAATTTCTGTCTAGTTGAGGGGGTTTTAGTTTTGCACCAGTGCTCTCAGGCTTTATCCCTGTTTTTCATTTCTGACTTAGTGGTTTTCTGTAGCCATGGGGAGGGTTGTACTTTGGTTCTGGAAAGTCTTATGGGGGCATGGTAATTAAGGATGCTCAGGAAGGTAGTATTAAAAAATTCAACTGCGTCATCAAGACTGAGGTACTTTAGAGGATGCCAGTTACATTCTTTGAGGGATGAGATGAATGTGAGTGGGATAAAGTTTATTTTTTTACATATTTGACGGTAGATGACAGGTTTAGCTTGGTATAGGTATTTTTTGAGTAGGAATGTTGGGGAGTGATCACTGAGGCTATCTGATAAGCAGCCTGTTATATATGACTGGGGGCTCTTACTGACTAGTATCCAATCCAGGGTAGTGTGCTTGCTGGAGTTTTTATTTATCCTGGTTAGCGACTGGACTAGTTGGGTGAAGCCATGAAGGTTTACATGATGGGTTGGATGGTTGCCAGAACAGGATTGCCAGTCAATATTGAAATCACCTAAATTTATAGTTTCTTGGGGGAAATGGTGGGTAGACCAGCTGAGGAGGTTTTCTAGTGGAGGGATGTTTTGGCCAGATGGAAAGTAGCATCCGATTATGTTGATGGTTTTGTTTTGGTTTATTTTGAGGTTGGTATATATTATTTCTTCATTGCCTATTTGTGGAGCTGATGATTTTAAGATCTGGATGTTTAGATGCTGTTTAAATATTATAGCTACACCCCCTCCTTTCTTGTTTAGCCGGTCTACTCTTAGTATGCCATAACCGGTATGGAGTATTTGCTCACTGGTAATGTGAGGTTTTAGCCAGGTTCCTGTCAGGATGACTACATCTGAGGAGTACAAGTCTATGGTGGCATCGAGTTCATGGACTTTGTTGGATATACTTCTAATATTTAGGCTTAGTAGAAGGAAGTCACTTGATTTTCTATTGGCTGTGATATGGAAGAAGTTGTGGTTTCTAGTCTGATTATGAGGATTGGGGTTGGAGATGGTAGGGCTAGGGTTGGGGTGGGTATCTCCACTTAGGGCTAGTTTTGATATGCATGAGGTTATTAGTTTTCTCAGTTTTTGAATGTGTTTGTTTATTAGGGAAACTTTATGATTGTGCTCTGTGGGTAATAGGTATAGTGGAAGGGTTACTATGTTAAGTTGTAGGGATGCTTTATGTTTGAGTAATATAGTTGGTAGAATATGTGGGGGGTGCATAGGGATGGTTCTTGAGTTGGTGGGAGGGGAGCTGAGTGAGGGTGAGACATGAGTGGTGGTGTGAGTAGTAGTACAGTGGTAGTGGTTGAGTGGGGGAATGATGGAGCTTTGGTAGGATGTAAGATATGCAAGGAGAGTGCATGCAGTGAGCAAAGGAAAGGTATGCTTGTACATGTTAGTTGAGGAGGTGTGATAGTAGTGTGAAGATGGAGAAGGTAGTGTTGGGTTAGCGCTGTGGTTGACTATTGGAAAGATGGGAGGGGTTTGTGAGTGTAATAAAGGTAGGACCACTGGGGCGGGAGGGAATAGGGGGCAGGGTGGGGAGTGAAGCAGGTAGAGACCCTGTTAGTAGCTCTTATGAGGGGGCTGGAAACAATCAGGTAACAGAGTAAACTGATAAATGAACATATGACAGTGACAAAAGGGTGGTTATAGTTTTAAAAATGGTGCCTGCAACAGGTAATATTTATTAACTTTGCGATTGGCTTAAGGTAATAAACAGAGAAGGGAGAGGGGGAGAACAAGGGTGTGAGCAGGCAGTTATTTTGTACTGCTGCTAATGAGCCAAAGCAAAGACAAGTTTGTGTTTAAGAAACAATCAGAATTGACCAAGGAATGCTCTGAAACTGTAAGTCATTTCTTAACCATTTCTCAGGTGGAATAACAGGATAACCTTGTATCAGTAGGCTACTGTGGTCTCAGTTTAAATTAACAACCACACAGTATTGATCAGTTATGGATACTATTTGCTAACAGAAGGGAATAAGAGAGAAAGTGGAAGATGAGTGTGTGTGTGTGTGTGTGTGTGTGTGTGTGTGTGTGTGTGTGTGTGTGTGTGTGTGTGTGTGTGTGTGTGGTGGGGTGCTGCTTACAAGCTAAAGCAGAGTGCTCTCCAGGGGAAAATGAATATTGGCTCAAACAGGTAGGCAAAATGTAACTATATATATATATATATATATATATATATATATATATATATATATATATATATATATTTATTTTTTAATTTTTATTTAACTGCAGAAATTCTGTTGAACTTTTCTCCTTGGGCCTTCACTGTAAAAGGCAGAAACAGAAGTATATAATTCACGTTACATGCCACCTTATGAATGGCAGTACCAAGTAATTTGACATTAAGGCAGACAGCATGACATTTAATGCCTAAAACAGTCACACTTAATATTCCATTTTATTATTTTTTTCTTTGAATATGGGAAAGGATGCAAGTCAAATTACGTTGGGCAACCTGTTCCTAGTTGGCTGGGTTAGCTTAGATAAAGGATTTCACTTAATGGCAAAGAAATCTATGGCCTAGCAAACTGAATGATTTCTTAGGAAGTAGGGGATGGAATGCTAGTATGTTTTTTAAAGACCAGCAGTGGGTTTTGTTACATAATCTGTATGTTAGGGAAATTGAAGGGGTAATTGTCCTGGCTGTAACAGGTAACCATCTAGCATTCTCAGTAGTAAGATAGTGGTATTCCTTGTCACTGGATAGTAGTATAAATCAAAGACTTTTGTTCTCTGTGGGATACTGAATATTTGTAGTATGCAAAAACAGCAAAGCAGATAACATGAATGCATATAGCAATCTGAGGAAAAAGGCGTATATATTGCAGTGGCCAGTCTTACCTAGTTAGTCAGCAACTGGACTACTTTATAAGAAATCATTCAAGCCTATAGTGGCTTTTTTGTATTCTTCCAGTTAACACCCATAGCTCCTTATGGTGTCCAGATATTTTTTTTGGTCTGGCTTCTATAACTAAGTGACTTACCAGTTAATGATATGCAGTGTTAGAAAGGGAAGGTATTTATGAACAGGATGACACTAAAATTATTAATCTAGGACATCCCATAGTAGAAAAAACTAAATACTGTTTGCCGCAACATTCATATTTATGTTAATTTTTTCATAACTGACAGAGAGGTATAGTGTGAAATACAATGTGAGAGACAAGGCAATTCATTTTCAGTGTCCAGTTATAATACTCTATACTGGAGATATTGCTAGTTGTTTGTTAGTAACTATGAAAATATGCAATATTTCTATATGTACCTAATATTACAATAAACAAGTTACTTTTAAACTATTATATGCCATCAGGTGAAACCTTAAATGTTGTTGCAGAAAACTGGCTTTTAGATTTGCACTTTAAGATGCATATCTTGAGAGCTATTCAATGTTATTTATGTTGCTAATTTTGAAATTAAGCATATGTTTTTCATACTTGATATCTCAATAAACATGCACCCAGAGAGGAATTTACTGCTATCATGTGAGAGCTTTTGTCTGGTTAGCAAAAGAGTTTTAACAATTTATGTCTAGGTTGTACATTTTCCAACCTATGACAATTTCTTTGTAAAAGTTAAGTAAAAATGATAATTCTGGGATTGTGTTAATTAGTAATATAGCATTTAATGAAATACTATGAACACACTTATTATTATCACTGTAAAGAAAACTTCTTACTGACAGCCTTGCTGTTTCTACAGTTTTAATAGTTTCTGTTATTCACAAAAGGTTTGCATTTGTTTATCTTGTGCTTTTTAAGTTGAATGTTTCAGAAAATGCTCTGGAATGGAAGGATTTATATATGCTGCTGGAGGTGTGACACTCCACATCATGTAGATGTTAACAAGTAAAACTGATTAAGCACGGTATTCACAGTTACGCAAATGAATTAAGGCAGTCAGGCATTGCATGAATCAGTGGAGCCAAGCGATGATTCATAGAGGCCATTTGCACCACTTAGAGGTGACCTCGAAAGTATTTATGCAAATAGGTAAATAATGAGATGGAAATGAAGACTGATGTAAATCTTTGTATGCTAATGAAGTCTATTTGACACCATTTGCAATTCTTAATCAATGTTTCCCGCTTTTCCACACTGACTTTAGATGTGCTATAAAAAGCGAAGCATACCAAATCTATCAAAGGTACAAACAACAAAAATGCGATCTCTTGTGGTGAGCTTTGTTATTTTTAAGTCAGATTTGCTTGTCTTGGCCAGGCCAAAACTACTTGCCCCCAGTGGAACTCGCCTGCCAAGAAGGCAAAAATATAAACAAAAAATTACTCATTATAACTTTGATAGTAATGAAACCCTTGATAGGTTTAGAGTGGGCAGGGACACTATAAGGGTCTTAGTGGGCATGTTTGATATCCATAGAGACACTGGAGGAATGCATGGACTTCCTCTTCCTGCAGACACCAAAGTATGTATAGCCCTCACTGTATTTGCTCAGGGGAACCTTCCAGAGACAGACTGGGGACACATTGGGGATCTCAGTTTTTTTACCACATGGATATTGAAACAGTTTTTGGATATACTTTTGACTCATGTAGATAAGTACATGTATTTCCTGTTGTGACTTCAGGACCAACCTGAGGCTATGTGTGCCTTTTATGTGCTGGCACATTTCTCTGAGGTACACAGTGCAATAGATTGCATCCTTGTTGCAATTACGGTCCCTCTTGCTCCAAAGGTGGAGCAGTACCAAAGTAGGAAGTGCTACTATTCCATCAATTACAGGGTAGCGTGTGATGCTTGGGGGTGTCTCTGCACAGGGTCCTGGCAGTAAACATGATTCCCATATCTGATATACTAGCTCACCCTACTGTCTTTTCCTGCATGGTAACATGCCCAGTGGTCATCTTCTTGGTAAGTAGAATAATATCAGCTATTCATCTTAAACTTTATTGCTGTATAGTTCATAGGTTCATAGGTGTGTACTAGACTAATGGCCCTGGAGCCTTTACAAGCCTAGCCCATAGGATTACCCTGGCATCGTGCCACCCGACCTTAGTTCCCAGTGCCTCATTCATTCATTCATTCATTCATTTGGTAACTGGGGTAAGATGCTGACCCACATGGACAATTTTTCAGGCTCAGCCTGGGAGGAAAAAAGCTACAGAAATAACAATAACATTGCTGCAGTTATGGCACAAATCAATGATACATAATGAACTATTAGTAGTATAATATCTGACATCACTGGTTAATCTTTGGCGTCTTTACAATATGCACATCAGTCAGCAAAACCAGAGTTGTAAAAGAAAGGCAGAGGTGGGGGGAGGAAGTCTGACAAGGATTAAGACTGAGAGGAGAGAGGATTGAGGTGGGGGTGGGGACTAAGTGGAGGAATATGGTGGTGACAATACAATGGACATGATTAAAGGCATTTCAGAAATGGTGGAGGGGTACCTTGTAAAAATGAAGTGAGTAGGTAGGTGGTGCTAGTTTGAAGAGGGTAGTACAGGGAGAGTATAATGTCTTAGAAAAGTATTATATATTGCTTCACTGAAAGGCATTTTCATGAACTTATTATGCCTTATGCTTGAATTCTTAGTGATTCATACATCTGGAGGGACAATGTGCAGAAGAAAGAAGTTATGCACTCACCATAACTTTCCATCTGAGTAGTTGTTTTCCATTTGTCGTCAACCTGTGGGTTATGGATTCACATCAGATCCGAGCCGGCAACTTCCACCGGCATCAGCTCCGAGCTCCAAACTACTCCCCCCACCCACAACACACCTCCGCTGCCTTCCATCCCCAGATCAAGTTTGCCGAACCTTATACTGATAACCCGTCCTGAAAAAAATGTATTTGTGACCTATACTGGAGCCCGAAGGCCGATCATGTGCCAAGGTCTAGGGGAAGGAGGGGGGGGGGGGGCAGTTGAAGACAAATGAAGTACAACTACTCAGATGGAACGTTATGGTGAGTAGATAACTTCTTTATCTGAAGTAGTTTACTTCATTTAGTCTTCAACCTGTGGGACAAAGTCCCCAGCTACTAAACACCTGGAATGCCCTCATGGAAGGATATTACGGGGCACCACAAAACCAAAGGATGCTCTCTTTCTGGAAGTCAAATCCAATTTGTAATGAGAAATAAACTTATGAGATGAGGACCAAGTAGCTGTGGAGCAAATATCATCCAAAGACACTCTAGACTAAAAGGCCACAGATGTAGCCATGGACCTAGTGGAATGAGCTCTCACCTGACCTGGAGGAGACATGCCTCTGTCATTATAGACCTGCAGGATGCACGAAGAAATCCATCTAGCTATAGTGACCTTAGAGATAGGTTTCCCCAAAAAGGGTTCATAGAAGGATACAATTGATCAGATCTACAGAAATATTTTGTCCTGTGTAAACAGAATTGCAACTGTCTATGAACATCCAACATGTGGAGTTTGTATTCCATCTTATTAGTAAAATTAGGAAAAAACAAAAGCAAATTAATGGTCTGATTGATATTGACTGGTGACGCCACCTTAGAAAGAAATGATGGATTGATTCAAAGGGAAAACCTATCTTTGTGAAAAATCATGTAAGGAGTCTTGATGGACAAGACCTGTAATTCTGAGACCCTTTTTGCAGAGGTAATAGCCACCAGAAAAGCTGTTTTCCAAGATAAAAATTTGAGATCTGCAGTTGCGGCAGGCTCGAAAGGTGGCACGACTAAAGATTGAAGAACCACAGTACGGTCCCATGGAGGAACAGGATCTTTGACTGGGGGGGCGTTACAAACAGATGCCCTTGATAAAGGCTTTACACAGTCTGGAAGAGGCTAAAGAGGCAGAATTCTCATCCACATGAAAATGAGAGACGGCAGCCGACTGAACTTTGACAGTAGAAGAACTAGCTCCGTGTTGAAAAATATCAGCTAAAAAATCAAGAACGGTGGAAATAGTAGCTGTGAAAGGGTCTAATCTCCTTTGAGAGGCCCAAAGGAAAAAACGTTTCCACATGCTGCGATAAACCTTCCTGGTCGAAGACTTATGAGCAGCCACCAGAATAGATTTGAGGAGGATAGTCCGGGAGTCCTAGCAATTATGGGAACTGGAGCAGCCAAGTTATGAGCTTCAGGCTGTCCAGATTTGGATGAAGCACCCCCAAAGGGTGTGAAATTAGATCCTGAATGGGATCTAGGATCCAAGGTGGCGTCAAAAGATGAGACCAAAGGAAGGGAAACCATACCTGGCGAGGCCAGAACGGGGCAATGAGGATTACTTTGCTCCCCAGTCGATGAGCTTTCTGTAGGACCCTCTAATGTTTATTTTCCTGTCTTGCCCCCCCCCTCTTTTTTTAAGGGGATGCGGGATATCCACTGGAGCCATGGCTCAAGACTCCAGTGACAAATCCTTCTAAAGCTGCTGAGGAGACATATAACAGATCCCTGCCTAGATCCTTATTGCCATTGAGGGTGTGAGACTTCAGAAAGAGACATTTCAGGTGCCTTAATGAGTCTGGGGGTGCCCTACATTATGATCCAGCTACTATGTGCAGGATGTCTACACCTGTTGCATTCTGCATAATATGATCATGCCCCAGTCTGGTGGTGAAGTGACCCATGCTGTAACTACAGCTCCCAGTTCTAGTCCCACTATGACTAAGGATGACCAGCTTGGTTGCAGTAGTAAGGGATCCCATGTGACAGACTCGTACAGACAGGAGGCTGTGCATGTTAAAAGGTGGCTTCTAGTCCAGAACTATAGACCAGGACATTTGAGTTAGTTTTTCCATTTTTGTAATAAACAGAGTATAATTGATACATGCAGTGATATTTGTGGGCTATCCTGTGTGGAGCATGGTCTGTTATCACTGTTCATCTGACTTTCTCTTTCAGCTTATTATCTGTTTGCTTGATTCATGTTCAATGATGCTGAAAGGTATCAATTCAATAAATAAATCAAGAGTTGGACCTGCTGTACTGAGCAATTTTTTCTTTCTTTATTTTTTATACAATAGAAAGCAATGCTGGCAACAATGGAATATTTAGTTATATGTAGCATTTCTGTTTACTGTTTTCAGTTGTGCTGCTGCACATCAGATTATTTGTTTAGTGTCATGCAAAATAAATGTTGACTTCAGAAACTGTCATCATTTGTGGAGTGAGGAGGTTATAGTGACAGCAGTTAAGTTTACATGGCAGGATGCTTATTTTAATGTTTCATTTCCTTATGATATATTCAACCTGAAAATGTTTGCCCATTACTAATATGATGCTTTATTTGACTGCCAACAGAAAGACTGTTATTTCATGTATCACTGTTTTTTGCCCAGTATTTATTCATGTACTTAACAGATGCACATAGACTTCTGTCCTTCCCTCAATCCAATGTCATTGAAACAGAAAATTATGTTAATGATTTAAATTCACAGTATGGTATAACTAATAGCTGTAAAGGGAATAGTTGAATATATATACATATACATATACATATATATATATCTATATATATATATATATATATATATATATCTATCTATATATATATATATATATATATATATATATATATATATATATATATTTATGCAACCACCCCCAACACCCAACAAAAGCCTATTCCAACTAAACAGAAAGATTTGTTAATGAATGCAATTCACAGTAGTTCTAGATCAAATAAGTCATATATCTCTCTGATTGATAGGCCTGGTGATAGTGCAACTGATTTGGAGGACTGGCTACCATGAGAACTTTAAAGTGAGCTAGTCTGATGGTGGGATGTACTGGAGGAAGGTGATCCTTCTGTCACAGGCCTGACACCGTTGCATGACCGTGACTTGGAACATGAGGGTTGCCTAGGGGTAGATGACCATTAAAATGGCCTGTGTGAAATGTGTTGTGATTGTTCATTGTGAGTACTGACATTCCTGTCTTGAGAACCAATGGAGTATCATGTGATTTCCCCCATATGTCCAGACAGTACCCCGTCCCTGGTCCCTCATATGACAGACTCCAGCCTGAATCTGATAAGTCCTAGCTAGTATACAAATGGAGGCTGCAAGTGGCGCTTGGTGTGCCACCATACTGCACATCAGTGTGACCGTGGCATTAACCCTGTTCTCTGCCATTTCAAACCAGTGCTGCAAATCATCACCAATATTCCCTAGTACTTTAACCATTTCTAGATGACTCTCTGTTGCAGTGCTCTGAGCCCTCAGAATGTCACAGCACATTTCTTTTTGGACAGCCAATGCTTTATGTGTTTCCAGGATAGTTGGAAATAATTCCTGCATCTGTCACCCATTTGCAATGGTGTCACAGCAGACAATGTGGCATCAGAATGTTTGCCATCTTCCTTAAAGTGTCCTTCTGTGTGTGGATAGCGGTGTAGAGGTGCAGGGTTGTTACCGCCATACAAGTGAGAGTGGAATTTCAGTTTGTGTTTGACTTTGTGTTTCACTTTCTGCAAAGATACTAACATGTTGTGGGGTGAGAGAACCTGCCGTTACACTTGGGGACTGTCGGCCACTTCCCTCAGGCTGCTTCATAACTATAACTGTTATCATCACCAGCAACTGCAGCCAACACCCATTCTGCTGCTGTCATCATCCAAATTTATTGATACGTTGAACTGTTTTGTAATAATTCATACATGTATGCATATTACAGTTAATGTAAAATTAAATGTTTAGAGAGGATATATGACATATTTATGTTTATATGTGGAGAAAATTCAAATACAGATAAACAAGCTTATAGTTCTCTCTTTTACTAATAGCGGGGGAAAAGATTTAGTATAATCGCCTGCAAGAGAAGAGAAGATTGCATAGTCAGGTTGATTCTTTTTGTAAGTTTAAAAAGTGTCCCAAAGATCTTTCTTTTTTAAGAGTACATAGTAGAAATTATTATACAACAATAATGGTAACAGGAAAATTGATAAAGTGATGTTTTTAAAATCGATTTCTGTAATACTCCTTCAGACAATATTGTTATAGCTTCACAGCTGAAAGAAATGCAACCAAAGACAACAGATCAAGAGAAGTGTTTTATAAATGCTTTTTACCTGATTAGCTGCAGTAATAACTGATTTTTTTCTTGGATACTGTTTTCTCTGTATTGAAAGTACATCATTTAAACACACTCCCCTTCAGAAAGTCAAAAGCGCTTGCCATTTCAATTCATCACAAGTATGCATAAGCACTACTTTTACATTCTTCCCAAGTACAGAAGTCATACATCTCAACCTGTAAGGGCAAGCAATTTGGACAAAGCCTAAAATAATGGGGGGATAAATGTCCACAAATAGGGACATATTTTAAATATTGGCCTTATAAACTTAGAAGGTTGTTAGAACAACAGGATTTGTGTTAGCATGCATTTTGTGAAGGATATGAAATCTGAAACTCAAGTTATTATTAGCTATTATTTAGTGACTTCAGTCCTAAGTGATTTGCCAGAAGACCACACATTTTATGAGGAAGAGACTCAAAATATGAGGCAAAAGTGTGGACATTGTGTGAAAATCTGTACAGTTGAGAGGTATGACAGAAGCACGTCCCAAATCACTACCCTCTGCTGTAAGCAAAAATACTTCCCATGCACATGTTTTACTTCAATAAAGATTTTACTGTAGTATTTCCATATTGTGCTGTTAAATTGAGTTATGACACTATAGTGTTGCTTTATTGTGCTTTTTCTATTTATCTCTTCTCACCCTCTTTTCTCTTTTTTCTTATTTTGCTCATGCATTTTTTTCTCCTTCTTTGTTTTGTTTCTCTCCCATTTTCCCCCTTTCTATACATGTTCAATCCGTCAGGAGTAGACCAGATACATACCTCCCAGGCTAGGGACAGATCACCCTCTGCTCATCCGGGGATGTCCTTGTAGAGTCAAAGTGAAGGTGCCAGTCCTGCAGGCACTCTACCATGTGGCAGGCTGGCAACCCTCACAGAAAGGGGGCTTTTGAGTTTGGATAAGGCCATAATGGTAGAGGTAATAGACAGGAGCATTCAGCCAGTTGAAGCCTCTCTTCAGCATGTAGAAGGCACTCTCTCCCAAGTGCTGCTGACCATTGCACCAATACAGGCTTCTACCCTAGCAGTACCAGTGTCTTTTACTGCAACACCATCTGGCCATAGATGTGTTTGAGGCTCTGGGGACTGGGATTCCAGCTGGCACTTCCACAGCCCTTCTTCTCTTACCATTTCTCCTTTACCCTCTTTCCAATTTCCTACCCCAAGTACCCTCTAAAAAAATTGAAAAAATGGGGGGGGGGACTTTCTCCCACCTTCGCCAGCACAAACTCTCTTAGTGTTTACCTTGCATACTCAGCTCTTTGTTTTGTTTTGTTTCCCCTTTTCAATCTGTCCCATCTTTTCCTTAATAAAAATCATCAGGGTGTCCACATAAGGATACCTCTGTATAAAAAATGATAAATCCCTTTTCTTTTTTAAAACTTCCTCTTAGCCTCTGTGCAGTCTGCAGCTATTCTAAAATGCTTTGAGCATGACTATGCTTAGCCGGTCGACAATACTGCAAAATAATTTGCAATTTCGAAATGATGGACTTTATACAATTTACTGTTATGCAAAAGGTGGGCATGTTTTAAAAATTGTTTTGCTTATCTATATTCATCGCAAATGCATTCTGCAGACCTTATTTGCATATGTGTGTTGTGTCGCTATTCACACATGACTGCTACACATTTGTGAAGTCTCGGACTATGAATACCAGCCTCAGTTTTCTATTCTGTGCAGCAGAGTCAAGATAAAATTTAATCTAGGAAGACAGCTAGTTATCTTAGAAGAGAAGTGTTTGGTAGAGCTACATCTGCAGGATCCTTAATATTTAATAGATTAATGGCAGTAATTTTTATTAAATTCCCATGAACCATTGCAGTAGACTGAAGGGAGTTGACAATTAGTTTACTGTTGGTAAGCCAGGTACAAATGACACTACAATTGTTCCAAAGGGCAGCATTCAAGTCTTAAGTGGATTTATGACATCTAGTAAAAGTCATATTATCTGGGGCGGCCACGGTGGTGCAGTGGTTAGTATTGCCGCCTCGCAGCAAGAGGTTCTCCGGTTCGATCCTCGGCTGGGGTGCCTTCTGTGCGGAGTCTGCATGTCCTCCCTGTGGTCGCGTGGGTTTCCTCCGGGTGCTCCGATTTCCTCCCACATCCCAAAGACATGCTGCAGGTGGATTGGATACTCTAAATTGGCCCTAGGTGTGCGTGTGAGTGTGCCTTCTGTGGAAGGTTGGGCGCCGGGCTGGCAACTCGACATCGTAAAACTCCACTGCCATTCAATGTGCGGACAAGGTGATCCGCTGTGGCGACCCCTAACTGGGAAAAAGCCAGAAGAAGAAGTAAAAGTCATATTATCTGCATTCCTTATGCAAGAAACAGATGGCAGATCAAAAGGTGGATCACTTATGAAAAGAACCAAGTCCAACTTCTATATAGAATGTACCTTTCTGTTCTAATAAACTGAATGTGTTATTTGATAAATAGTTATTGTGCCACTGAAAGACTTCAGATAAGAATCTAGTGATAGAAACCTTCTGGTTTAATATTTGATCTAAAAACACAGAACCTGCAAGAAGACTTTTTTTTCCATACTAGCAAGTATATGATTACATTAAAAACAGCTGTGTTAGTAGTGTACTCAGGGCAGAATCCATGCTGTTTATGGCCATATTTTTGCAAAACCTCAAATGTATACTCATAAATTATCATCTGCTTTATTAATTTTTTATACGATAATCTTTCAGGTTTATGTCCATAAAACACTATTTCTACTATAGTAACCCTGCGGAATTTGTTACTGCAATTTTTCTAGCATTTTTCACTTGCGATCGATGTGCTATACAGAAATACTTAAAACCTTCAGTTCTGCTAACTCTCAGCAAGCTTAAAAATACCATAACAGCAAAGAAGCTATTTGGTATACATTACACGTGGACCGAATGTACAGTGTCAAAGGTCGCTGTGTTCGAATGTTTATTGTCATGCAGAGTTAGTACTGGAAGAAGATTTCTTTGCTACTTTTATTCTTAATTCACAGCTATTAAAATGTCATCATCTCTGACATATAAACAGCACATCTTGCAGGTGAACATTAGTTACACAAAGAGTGTTATACGGGTTTTAATTGTATGACCTGCAGCGAAGAGAATGTTCTCTGAAAAACATTTGCTTGCCTGTATTTGCATTTTTTTCTCATTTAGATAATACACATTTAATGTTTTTGTTCTTTAGTTTAAAATTTCTTGCATTTTCCCTTGATGGTTTGCCTGACTCCTTTCCTCTTCTGGTCATCTAACTCATTGCCCTAGTACAACTGGGAATTATTTTAAATATGTGAGCTCTAATAATAACCATTTTTTAAATTAATTTAGCAGAAATATAAACCTAGATTGTTGGGTATCCACAAAGCCATTTCAAACTGTTTTCCCATTAAGAATTTTTCACAGTTAGGTAAAGAAGAGGCCATCACCAATGCAATACTTTTTGTGTAAGTTAGTTTTATGTTACACAATTTCTCAAAAACATTTATGCAAAAGTTAAACAAGTGCACAAAATCCACTTACATGACTTTACAGTTTATTCACAGTTTTATCAATATGCACTTAACACTGGAGGAGTTGCTGCAAGAGGAATTTTTCTTCCCTCTGAGGAGCTACTACAACTGGGGTTGATTGTATTTAGGTTTGGGTATAGGAGGTACATCTCTTTCATGGGACAGTGAGTCGGTGTGCATCTACAGCAAACAGTTTTTCTCAGAACTACATTCACAGTGAACAACTTCACTAAATATCCCTAGTTCCAAGTTACGAAGAGGAAGAAGAAAAAAGACTACAAACAGTAGTACCATTTAAATTACAAGATAAAGCCTCAAAAGAAAAAGTTTTACTTTAAAATAACAAAAATAATATTTATTTATTCACAATAAACACCAAAGCAGTTTTATAGATTGCAGTACCTTCTAGAATTACAAAATTGTTACTTGCCAAGTATTCTGTACCATTCTTTCTAGTCATGTAGGGTGGTATACACAACTTTCTATATGAAGGTGATTCCTGCATCTAATAAGAAAAATCAGAGATTTGCATAGTAGATTTGTATAGATTCCACTGATTATTTTGGAACTGGGTGTTGGAGATGTACCACCCAGAAGTTTTGCATTCTTCACTGCATGCATACATTACCAGCAAAACATGTTAAGCCTCTTTTGGAATACTTAATGTCCATGGAGTATCACCTTACCAGATGTATTAAATGTTTTGAAATGTGGCCTGCTGTGTGCTCCAAATTCCAATACCAATTTATTTAACCTGCATTTTCTTAATGGTTCAACAGTTATATTAAAATAGCAACCATTGATGAATATTATTACCCTTTGGAGAATAAACAGATTACAATACAGTTTTAACAAATGGATTATGTAAATTCATATTTAATACCCCTTCCCCTTATTTTTGGTAAGAGCTTGCTTTCTGTTGTAGCAGCACAAGGGAATTAGTTGATATGTTTTTTGTTAGGCACAGCTTGCCTGCAGAGACTGTAAAATTGAAAAAATATATATTTTAATTTGGTGTCTTTATTTTATAGTAAATATCAAACTTATAATTAATGTTATAGCCATACAAGGGCTCACATCTTGTATATTCTACATTAAGATACATTTTCCAGTGGGTCATGTGAACAAATACAATTTACTTCAGCAAAAGTCTACATGGTAATAACCCAAAGTTTGTGCAGTGCATTGCTAACTTGCATAGACACAAGCGCACACACACACACACACACACACACACACACACACACACACATATATATATATATATATATATATATATATATATATATATATATATATATATATATGGATCCACTTAATATTGTCAACTCTATCAGTGGGAGACATCTGTGTAAGCGGCAAAACTTAGTTGACTACACAGATGGTCAACAGGTGTATGAGACTGTAAAATTCTCAGGGGTAGGGAAACATGCCCTTTAACTGATATTGTGCAATCTCATTGTTGGTGCATATAATTAGCAGGGGCTATGGGAGTGAAGGGGGGCTTGCCCCCCTGCAAAAAAGTGATGTTTTCTATACTTTTTTAGTAAGTTATCTTTTGCATGTGCAGGGATTGTTGCTCAGTGCGTGTGTAGCAGAGTATCGATGTTTGTAAAATTGACCTTTTCTGGTCAACATTGTGAATGATGATGCTTGAGTCATTCCTTCTTCATCAGCAGACCTATCTATCTACCTATATGTATATAGTTATATGTATCCACAGACTGACAATCCATAGTTTTATATGTATGCTAACCCATGGTCAGGATGAATATCTGCTATAAATATAACTTTAAATGTTTGCTTGCTAAGATGGGCAAAGGATGCATGGCCATTACTCGTGCATTAAACTGGCTCTCCCTTCTGGCTGGTGTCTGGTCCCTCACCTGGAATCAGGCTCACATTATAGGACAGCATGTTCATATATGTGGGTCATCACCAGTGTGAAATCTTTGGAATCCCACCAACATTACAATGTATGTTTATTATCGGTGGTATGCAGTAATAGTCATTGTCTGATGTAATCTGCTTGACTAGCTCTACAAACAGTTGTTCATTTGTTTGTAATATCTGTTGTTACTACTAACCAATCTGCGGTCATTATCTTGCAATGTACCTCTTTTAGTAACCATTACTTTTGGCTACTATTGCCTTGTTTCTGTGTAGGGCTATTCACCTCGTTTTGGTTACTCTGCAGATGCATTAGTAGTCCATGTTTGACATGTTTTTGTTTCCTATTTATGTTTTTACTGTTTTAGTTAGCAAAAATACTACTTATATTTGGTTTGTTGCACCAAGAAGCTACCCAGTGGCCTTACAAGTGCTCATGTAGAGAATAACTGACTCTGGCAGAGTGGGAGGTGTAGCCCATTTTCATCTCCCTATTTCATTTTCCAACCACCTTATCCCTTTCCACTTATACAGTGGTCTAGCTATGTCCATTTTGCCTGATTAAAACCCTCCAACTTAAAAAAAGGTAAACATTTCACTACTATTAATGTATTAAATATTACTCGTTTCTGCTAAAATGTATCTATCAAGCACCTCTCCCTCTAGTTAAACATCTCAAAAAATTGCTGCTACCACTAATTGAACAGTTAGGTGCTACATAAGTGGCAGCTACTGCTACTTAACATAACCATTACCACACTAAAACAGAACACTGTATGCCCCACAAGTTTTATAATTTATTTATTTATCTTTAAATGTAATATTTAGAGAAATTTTAGACAGTTTGCTGAGAATTTAAAGGTAAGTTAGTTTAATAGAAACAGGAATTGCAATATGAAGTGAGGGAAAACAGGCGTATGGTACATTTAGAAAAAAAGTCAAGGAAAAGAATTTGATAGAAGTAAGGAAGTAAGTGAAGAAGGGAGAGTAAGGAGGTATAAGGAATGAAAAGGTACTTGCTCACATTTAGGGATATAGTGTATCCTGGATTTGAGCAAGAACAGAGCCAACTTTTAGCTAGGAAGTCTTTCAGAGTGGTTTTGAAAGATGGGAGGGGGAGGGTATTGACCTGATGGATAGAGGCAATGAATTCCAGGCCATAACAACCTTGGATGTGCACAGACAATGCCCAACAGATTTGCTCAGTTTGTAGACAGACAAGAGTTTGTTTTTGGCCACTGGATCACAATGACCAACTGGGAACATAGTTGTAGAGTATGTTTTTTAGTGCCGGACAGGCAGATGGATGCTGGGTAATTTTATAGGTGGCAAGAAGCTACGTATATGTTAGTTGATGAAGCAGTTATAACCAATTTAGGCTTTTTAGTATTATACAGTGGTGGGTTCTGAAAGGGGGGGGGGCATTTGCTGCAAATTTAGCAACTTTGTTATCGTATTATTCAAGTTTTAATTTTTGTGAAGCCAGGAAGTTAATAAGGATGGGAGCACCATAAAGGAGAGTGGAGACGAGATAAGTAGTGACAAGTGTAGTTTCAGTTGTGTTGGTGAGAACATTTTTGGCTCTGTAAAGCATCCCTAGTTTTTGATGAGTTTTTTTATGCAAGATTGTATATGCAGGACACATGTAAGATTATCATCCGCTATCACCCCTAATTATTTGCTATGAGAGGTGACTTCAATGGTTGTACTATCAAGAGAAAGGACTTTAAATTTTGTTTTTGCATGAGAGAGGGATTTGGGGAAAAAATAGTAGTTTGGTCTTTTTTGGGTTGAGCATGAGTTGTGAGTTATGAAGACATGTTTCATTGGCTGTTAAAGCTTTCTGAGTACTATTTTGGAGGTATACCATGTTGTCAGATGTGCAGATGAGAGTGGAATCATCTGTTTGTATTGTATTAGGGCGGCCTGTTGTGTGGATGTATAGAGGGTGTTGGTGAAAATGTTAAAGAGGAGGTGACCAAAGATAGAGCCTTGTGGCACACCAGTGGTGATTAGGAGGTAAGGAGAGAGTGTGGAGTGCCATTTTACTGACTGATACCTATTGGGCAGGTAGCTTTTGAACCACAGAATGGTGGGCTGGGAGAGACTGAGTGAGGGTATTTGAAGTAGAAGTTTGATGTGACAAACTGGGTCAAAGGCTTTAGAGACAAGTCTAGAAATAACAAAGAGACTAGGTTGCCATTATGTCTAGCTTTGAGAGTATCTATATAGATTAGAAGAGCAGTGCTAGTACTGTGGGAAGGGCGGAAGCCATGTTGTGTGGGGGATAGGAGTTCTTCATGCTGGAGATAGTCTAGCAATTGTTTTTGAAAACATTTTACAAGTATTTGGTGAGGGGAGGTAAGATTGCTACAGGTCTAAAGTTATTAATGTCTGTTGAATTTCCTCCTTTGTGCAGAGGGATAATGTGTTACTTTTTTAGAGAGATGGAATGTGGGATTTCTGGAATTGTGATAGGATATGCATGCTATTGGCTGCTGTTTTTAGTGACTCACTTGGAAGGTCATCAGCTGAAGAAGATCATGGTTTAAGTTTGTTTAAGAGTAGTTTTATATAGGATGTGGGCACAGGTTTGATTATGAACATGGATGTGGTGATATGTGGCTGTTGGGCAGGGTTGGGATTAGATGTTGAGGAATGCTTGGTTAGAGATGCTATTATATCTTTAAAATAGAGTTGAACTGTGTTGTAGTTTTAAGTGTTAAGTTATCAGGAAAGGGGTTTGAGTTGAATTTTTGGCTGGGATGTAAAATTTCTTTAATGGATGTCCAAAAATTACTTGGGTTGTGTTTAAAGTATTTTGAAAATGACTATAGTACAGTTTTTTTTGTCTTCATTTATTTTCTTTTTAGTATGATTGTGAAGCATTCTGAAGTTTTCAAGATATTGAGGTGTTTTATATGTTTGCCATTCTTTCCATGCTTTTTCTCTATCCTGCATTAGCATTCGACTCTTTTTGAATGGCCAGATTACATTATTTACAAGGCTGTGTATGATATCTAGAAAAGCTTTATTGAATTAATTTACAGTATTGTTTAAGGGGAGGATTTTTAGGAAGTTCAAGTTAATACATAATAGTGTAGTAATTAACATTTATGGGTTAAACTTTGAAAGATTGTGTGTTGTTTTATAAATATGATATTTAACTGGATGTATGAGATGTCTGGTCATTTAGACTGGGAGATGATCACTGATCAGTTCAGTGAAATGAGATTCAGTGAAATGAGTTTTCAGTAAGTTGAGTTTTCAGTGATGTGGTCAGGATGAAATGAAATTCAGTGAAATGAGATTCAATGGAACAAAGTAGACTCAGTATTATATACCATTAGAACCTTTCCTTTTTACTGAGACATTCTGCTTACTGTAGTAACTAGACTATTACCAAATCTAACTTCTAACTGCATCACCCTAGACCTTTCACTTACAATAATACTATTGATAATACCTTCTGCCTTACACTTACAACTGCATCATAAGCATTGCTTATGTAACTATAATTTATCATTTCAACTTTGACCAATCTCCCTGTCTCTTAAGACCTTGAGTAGTTAATACACATTATACTTTATCTCATTAATACACAGCAAACTCTATTTTTCTGCCATTTATCAATCACATTATGTGACCTGATCATTCACTTCCTGTAAGATTATAGGCCAACAATAACTAGCGCTAACATGTTACATTGTTACATATTAATTATACTCACCCACAGACAACCTGCATTTCTTTAATTACAGTTTGTACAGCTATACTCACTTCAGATGAGTTGCAAACCAATAAAAAGCTCTTCACAATGCATATAAAACTCATCACACTTAAGATATCACCAAACCAGATGCATTTAAAACCCATGGACATGCACTTACATAGTAATTAGGAATAATGGCATTCAACTAAACTCAGGCTGTACATAACCAGCCATGCATAAAGAGAACTACATTAAGGATCTATCAGCCATATGAACATCTACAGCATTCACAATAAATTGGCTTAAACTGAAGCATTGCTTTTTCAACACAACCCAAAGATTCCAAGTGTAAATGAATCCTGGTAAAAGTCTATGACTCTTGCAATGCATTTCACAGTTATAGCAAACATTTTGGAGAACAGGCCTAGTAAATATATGTACAGAGTGGTTCTTAATTGGCAAACATAGAAGTCAAAGTATGCACATGCTATTTGCTCAAAGTAATTCTACCTCTAATGTTGCTCTAAATTGAAAAAGTATTCAAATTCACCTAGGAGGACATTCAGAAATAAACTTTGCCAGATTATATACCTCTCTCACACACTGACTGATACAAGTAACTCTAAAGGACATGTTAGCATATTTTGTGCAACATAAATTGATTATTCTAGGTGAGATAAATCTAGATTGGGAATGTCGCTACAGAAATCAGCTTACAAGATTTATGCAGTATAGCAATTGTGCCAAATGGCACAAAACAGTACCTGGTAAAATGTGCCCATGTGTAAATGCACACATTTAGATAAACTGATTGCAAACATACCCAATAAGCCGAAAAAGTTCCTCCAAAATGTTTCCTTTTATGTCTTCTTGGTTTCAATAATAACACCAGGACAGATACATACTAGATAAGCTGCAATATTTTATTAATGTACTGTTACTAACCTGACTGTATGTCAGCCACTTCTACTGTTTCTATAAGTTCCCACCAAGGAAATAGAACCCCATGGCTGACTATAGAACTCAAACAATCGTTAAACAGAAGAGACCAGTCATGGGCAAATTGGAAAAAAAGACCCAACACATATAAACAAGACTGGGATATTCTTAACCCTTAGATGAGAAGTTAGAATAAAGATGAATACATTAAAAGCATCTACTATAGACATCTAAAACTGAATTTCTAGGACAGCCTAGCCTGTTTGGGCAAACCATTAAAAATCTAAATACCAATAAAGTATTCCACAGGGATGCTAAACTCAAGCAATGCAGACATGAATATCTTGCACCACGTTAGAAATGTCTTCTCCTTCCCTTCTAATCCTACAATCTTGCCACTGACAAATGTAACAAAATCTATTCCTGTAGATCAGCTCCGGGCTTACCTGTAGGTTCCTCTTTCCAACAGTAAAATAGTAATAAAACTACTAGGCAATATAGATTTCAACTAAAACACTCTTATTTATTATACTCCACATTCCTGCATATAGGAAACAATTCTGGCAAAACACGCACATATTTCTAATTTACCTGTTAACACTAAAATAATCTCTTTCTAATCTATGCTAATTTATAGCAAACCACTTAAAACAAAATTCTCAGATTTATGTATGTATGTATGTATGTATGTATGTATGTATGTATGTATGTATTTATTAAACAGGGTAGAGTGCTGACCCACATAGATCATTTTAGGCTCAGCCCAGGTGAAGACGTGTTCACCTTTGGATGAAACTTTGAAAAAAGACTCTGTCTATTTGAGTTGATGGTGACTCAGGTGGGTGTAAAAGATCCCACAGCACCTACTGAAAAGAATAGAGGTCCTTTAAGTAATACAACATAAAGGAAACATTTACATATTTACATATTCCCATGTACACATATTTACAGGTATATAGCTACACATTCCTATATACCATCATAATTATTCTTCCATAATTGAGCTGCACTCCTTGTTCCACAACCATAATCTATTTCTTCACAAAATATCAGCCAAAATCCGTCTCCCATTAAACAAAACGTTATTCAATCGTTCATTCCAAATAACCCATCTAACATAAAATAAATTCTTATCTACCCTTCTCACATATTCTTTCTTGTTGTTTTTATAGTGTCTATACACAATTATATATATATATATATATATATATATATATATATATATATTGTTTACATCAATATTCTCAAAAATGTTTCTTCACACAATGTTTTCCAGAGTTTAACCTCTCTTTTGCATTAAAAAAACATACTCTGTTGTCTCTTCCATCTTACAAAATAAACACACTATTTCAGCTTTCTTTTTATATGGCATATTCTCCTTTACCAGTAACTTAATTATTACCAGTCTCCATAGGAAATCATGACACTCTACTATCTTAGACCAGCACTTTTTCCTTATTTTAGTGGCTTTTATCACTTCTTCTGGTAAATTTTCTCATGGATTTATATAGTAATATTGTTTCATCACATTATTGTATCACATCCTTCTATTCTTCTGTATATCATCACATTTAATTTTCTGTGGGTTTTTTTTTGATAATTATTAATTTCTTCATTTATATAATCTTTAGCTCTTTTTCTTATTCTCACCATCTCCCATTTTTTTGTAATTATGTTTAAACATCTTCACTATTAATTTCTCATTCTCTTCATTTAGCCAATTTAATACTCTATAGTTTAAGGAAGCAGAACAAACAAATAGATTTTAATAACCCTAAGTCACCTTCTCTCATATCTCTTTTCACTGATTTGGGTTTACCTTGAACTCAATATGACAGAAAACACTATTTGCACAAGTTATGTTTTTATATTTGTTTGGGATCATATACATATCTGACATACATGCTACTTTCCCATTAAATCAGAATTTATCAGATAAACCTCTTTCTTTGATGATATTCTATACGTCTTACACACAAGACATATTTCTTTCACTTCTTTTAGCAAACTCTCCCTTTGCCTCATAACTACATTATTTTTCCAAATTTTATCTGTAACCAAGATACTTCATTCACCGAAAAATACTTCCTTCCAATTTTTCGAACATCACCCAAACCCTTAATTTTATCTTTATTCAAGGTCATTCCCATTTCCTTTAAACATCCATTCAGACAAACCAACACTTCCCTCATCCATATTTTATTTTTAACAACCACGGCTATATCATCTGCATATGTCAAAACTACTTTTTACATCACATATCTAGTATATTTCATTGTATAGACTACTATACTCACTATCGCTTTCATTACTAATGGAAACAATATCCCACTCATGGTTCACCCTTGCGTTATACCACGATTTATACATATTTCTTTACTCAGCCACACATTCACTAACATTCTCACTCTATTATTTTGATATGCTGACTTAACACTCTGCAAATTCTATTACCTATGCCACACTTTTCAATAACATACCACAAAACATTATGTCCTACTATATCAAATGTCTTAGTAATATCACCTACCATACGTTTCACATCTTCCCTTTTACTTATAATACCATCCACAGTTTTTTGAACCACCAATAATAATTCTTGGCATCCCTTTTCTTTTATACTATATATACTTTCTTCCATAATGTTCTTCATCCTTCCTTCCATTCTTCTGTCTATTACTGTCATAAAAATGCTATAATCTGTATGGTGCAATATGATAGGTCTCCAGTTTTTTTTATTTCACTCTTATCATCTTTCTTCCATATAAATTTTAATATCCAGCTATATAGCTCTTTATAAACAAGCTCTTCTTTCAACCATTCATTCAAAGCATTTATAAAACACTCTATTTGCCAATCCCTTAATTTCTTGTACACTTAATACACTATACCATCTGGATCTGATACTGAATCAGCATTTACTTTCCTAGGCACTTAATCCAATTTATTTTATTTCACATTTGTTAACCAAGTTAGTCCAACTGAGTTTGCAGTCAAACCCATTTTCAGTGGAGACCCAAGGGGAAAAGCCGCAGCATGCATAAGTAAAGATAAAGTGACAATATACAAATATTGAATAACAATCACAATACAAAATAACTGTAAAAAAGAAAAGGTTATTAACTATTTGCATTGCATTGATTGTAAGCAACCCATTTTCAGTGGAGACCCAAGGGGAAAGAGCCCCAGCAAACATAAGCAAAGATAAACATACAGGACAAAAACTATTAAAAATAACCATGCAAATATGAAATTAATTATAAAGAGAAAAACAAAAGAAAAACATTATGCACATTAAGGGTTGCCCTGATAGCAGTGGTTTAAATTTACTACATATAAGAGTAAAAACAAAAAGATAATGGTTGTTCAAAAGAAGGAAAATGTACAGACATTGATAGGAAGTGGAGGAAAAGATAAATAACGTGGAGAATATGAGGGGGAGAGAAAGGAGTGGGCTATAGTGGGGCTATAGTAGTAGAGCTGAGGTTTAGGAGGTTAGTTTATTTATTTATTTTACATTTGTTAACCGGGGAAGTCCGACTGGATACAGGTCCATTTTCAGCGGAGGCCTGGGGAGAAAAGCTCCAAATGTACAAAAACAAGTGTAAATACAGTGAAATTGTTACAGTGAGTTATCACAAAACTGAGATTTGTTTAATGATATGTACACACAGGTACATGTTTTTCTCACATACACACAGCAAAGGTTGGAAGCAAGTAGCTGAGAAAGAAATAGTTAAAGATTTCATCTGAAAAAAGAAAACACATATATTAAATGTGGTTATCATACATGGTGTAGTGTTAACTTTAAATCTTTCCAGTAGGTGGGTGATACACAGAATTTTAAATAGTTAGAGAGTCAAGAGTTTTATTCCTGTAATGAGGTTCTCACTTATGAATTATGTTTGAGTGGGGGTTAGTCAGGGTTTGTACAGGGACAAAGCAACTGCATTTTTAGGTATTTCCTAAGGGATTTTTTGAATTGGGAAAAAGAGGGGTCAGTGGTGAGTTCAGCAGGAAGTAGGTTCCAGTTTTTACCTGCAGAGTTGGAGAATAGTGATTCATCAGCTGAATTGTTGGTTTTAACAGTTTGCACTAGCAGTTTTTTGGAAGAGCGAAGGGATTTTAGGTTACTGTAGGGGATAATAATATTTTTCAGTATGGGTGTACTGTCTGGTTGGTAGAGGATTTTGTGAACAACTATTAGTTGGTTATTTTGCAGTTGATAGGGTAGTTCAAGCCAGTCTAACGATTGAAGGTTAAGGCAGTGATGGGTTCTGTAAGCTGATCTTGTGGCAAATCTGGCAATGCTATTGTAGCACCTAGTTAATTTATTGAGGTTTGATTTGCTTTTACTCTGTGGGTCTGCTTCGATTGTCGTGGAGTACCATACTTTCTTTATATTAGTTTGATTTGCTTAAGTTTACGAAGATGAGTGAGGCATAAAGAAGGGTCGATAGCAGATGTGTATGGGCAATAATAGTTCTAGCAGGTGGGGTTAGGAATGGTTTAATCCTGTATAAAGAGCCTAATTTTAATTAACTGTTTTAATAGTTTTGTCTATGTGAGAATCAAACTTGAGGTTGTTGTCAATGATCACTCCCAGTAGTTTAGTACTAGGTTCTGGGGAAATTATGGTACCATTGTTAGATATTATGGTGAGGAGACCTTGCAAGTGGGGGAGAAGAGTAATAGTTTGGTTTTATTTGGGTTTAATAGTAGTTGGCAACCAGTGAGCCAGTTCTCTACTTTGTTGAAAGTAATTTGGGACAAGGATTGTAAATCTGTGGGGGAGGTGGCAGAGCAGATTAGGGTTGAGTCATCTGCATATTGAATACAAGTTGCATCAGGGATGACTGTACAGGTCATTATTGTATATGGAGAATAGGAGGGGACCTAATATAGATCCCTGTGGGACTCCAAGGGTGACTGGTAAAAGGGACGATAGGTTATTCTTCCATAGTACAGCTTGTTGTCTGTCACTTAGGTAAGAATGAAACCAGGTAATTGCTAGGTTATCTATGGAGAGTGATTTTAATGTGTTTAAGAGTAGCTGATGATTTATCATATCAAATGCCTTGGATAGGTCAAGGAAGAGGGCTGAGGAGAGCTTGTTGTTATTACAGTTTTGATTTATTGTATGGGAGAAGGAGAGATGGGCTGAGGCTGTACTATGGCAAGGTCTAAATCCGTGCTGAGAAGGGGCTAGAAGAGTGTTTTGATTCAGATAGGCAAGAGATTGCTTGTGGATACATTTTTCCATTATTTTAGCCAAGGGAGACAGAATGGCTATAGGCCTATAATTTGAAAGTTCAGTGGAATCTCCCCCTTTATGAAGTGGAACAATGTGGGAGATTTTCTAGATGTGGGGGATATAGGCTTTGTTCATAGGTTCATAAGTTCATACTATGCTATCTGCCCTAGAGCATTTATAAGCCTAGCCAGAGTGTGTTTGGCTTTCGCCACCCATTTTAAATGAATTTTGATATGCCCTTTTTCGAGGTTAGTATACTGTGCCTCTGTCTAACAGTGACACAGAAGTGATACCTGGGGTAAACCTACGATCTCCCATCCACTCATCAAGATTCCTCTTGAAGAGAGTCAATGAGGGACTCTGCCTAACCTGGACTGGGATTTTATTCCAGAGTGAAGGGAGCCTCTGGGTTATGAATCTGTCCCTCCAGCATGTCCTATTTATTTCAGTGCTGAGGTTCAAGTCTCTCGAGCGCATAGCTCGATGGGATTTGGATTTTCTGAGGTGCAGCATGTCCATTAATTCCGGGTTGGACATGGCTTTATACGTCAGGCACAGATCGCCTCTGAGCAAGTGGTATGCCACTGAGTAGAGCTGGAGTTTCTTATGGCAGCATATGGCATCTGTTTGAGCCCTTTGATCCTCTTGGTGAGGTACTTTTGGGGTCTTTCCAGTTGCTGCAGGTGTCTGGTAAGGTACATCCCAAAAGGGACATTGTACTCAATTATGGGCCTGATGAGGGATGAGTAAAGAGGCATGATGACCTCCCCGATCTAGATGTGAATCCCTTCATGATTATGTGGGCTATATAAAATGTTTTTCTAACCACTTTGGTCACATGGTTTTCAAATGAGAGATTGCTATCAACTTGGGTCCCCAGGTCCCTAAATACTTCTTCCGTACTTAATGGATTACCACCTATATGGTAATTTGTGGGCACTTTGTTTTTGCCAAAGGGGATGATTATACACTTTTTGGCGTTTAGCTTGAGGCCATGGCTCTGGCACCAGTTGTCTGTTTCTATGAGGCCCTTTTGTAGGATGCTTGTGTCAGCTGGAGAGTTGATTATGGTGCCTAGTTTGCAGTCATCTGCAAACTTGGTCAGCCACAGTCCTTCCGTGTTGGCCTGTACCTCCGAGAAATATATACCGAACAAGAGAGGTCCCAGGACTGAGCCTTGTGGGATTCCACTTGTAACTGGTTTGGAGTCTGACATGGCTTCAGCAATTCTAACCATGTGGATTCTGTCCTTGAGCCAGTTTGCAACCCATCTAGTGACATACGGGTTTATATTTAAGCTGGTGAGCTTATCTATAATGCCCAAGTAAGGTATTGTATCGAAGGCTTTTGTGAGGTCCAGGTAGGCTGTGTGGACCACCTTCCCCTCATCAATGGCCTTGGTGACTGTTTCAAAGAAATCAGCCAGGTTTAAGAGGCAGGATCTGCCCTTAACAAAGCCGAACTGGGTAGGATCCAGTGTCTGTAGGTCCCCAATATCTTTATTTATGAGGTCCATGATGATCCTTTCCATAGCTTTGCAGACCAAGCTAGTCAGGCTTATGGGGTGATAGTTTCCAGGATCCATTGAGGCACCACCTTTGTAGAGAGGGACCACTGTTGCTGTACACCATTCTTTGGGTACATATCCTGTAGTAAGGCTGAGATTGAGCAGTAGTTTTATGTTTGGGTTTAGCTCTTCTTAGAGTTCATGTAGGATGCAGCCAGGGACATTGTCTCGTCCCATTGATGCTGTGTTTTTTGCTTTGGAGAGGGCGGCTCTTACCTGAGCATCTGAAATGTCAGGGGGACAGCACTCTGCTGGGATAGATATTTGTCCTTTGGTGGGGAAGGGGGGAGGTTTGTGCTGAACCTGTCAGCTAGGATGTTGGCAATATCTGTGGGTTTGGTGTATTTTTTGTCATTTTGGACTAATTCTGAGCATATCTGGGAATTCCCACCCAGGTTCCTAACATAACTAAAGGAAGCCTTGTGATTATCCTTAGTGTCCTGTGCAATTTTTCTCTTGAAGCTGGTCTTAGACGATTTTATGAGTGCCCGTAGTTTTTTGCTAATACTGATCAGAGATGCCTTCCCTTTTTGGGATTTTGCTCTATCATGTAGTAGCTTCCTCCTTCTATTGTATAGTTTGTTTATGGCTGGGGTCCACCAGATAGGATGCCTGCCTTTGGAGGATTGGGTCTTGGTTTTATTTGGGATTGCATGATCCATGCATTCCTGAAGGTGTTCATAGAATGCGTTTATAAAGGATTCTGTGGTCTGGGCCGTATTTTCCACAGGCCCGAGGGCTTTGAAGGATTCCACTTTGGTTTTGAGGAGTGTGAAATTTGCTTAAGAGAAGTTTTTCACTGTGGTTTTCTGGCCAGGGGATGGGGTCGGGATGTGAATATCCAGTGAGATTAGTTTATGGTCTGATCTTACCAGTGAGGGATACACGTCTGGTCTGGAGCATAGATCCCCCATGTTGGTGATGATCAGGTCCAGTATGTTTTCCCCTCTTGTGGGAGTGGTAACAAGTTGTTCCATAGCATTTGAGTTTATAAATTCTAGGAACCTTTGGGCTAGGGTGTTGGAGCTAGAGTAATGCTCCCAGTCTATGTTTGGGTAGTTGAAGTCGCCCAATATAATGGTGTTTGGAGAGACCTTCATATTTTCCAGTGTTCTCAGGAAGGCTGAGTGGGGTTACTGGGTTTGGGAGGGTGGTCTGTAGCAGGCTATAAACTGGAAGGCAGTTTTACCCACTGTTAGTTGCACATGGATAGTCTCTGATGCTTCGTGCTGTGCCACCAACCTGGAGGTCTGGGTATCTTTGACGAATATTCATACTCCCCCTACTTTTGTGGTTCAGTCCAAGTTTTGGGGCCGAAACGCATGGTATGAAGTATAACCTGGTAGTGCTGGGGTGCTCTCGGGAGCCTTGAACCAGGTTTCTGTTACTGCACAAATATCGATGTTCTCCATGCTAAGGAGAGTTTCGAGTGCATGCATCTTGAGGTTTAGACTTCTGGCATTGAGTAGCATTACTCTTAGTTTCTTATCCCTTGTGATACCTATGAAGGTGGGTTTGCCTTTTGAGCCTTGCCTAAAAAAGGCACTATGGGGTTGGCAAGAGTTCTATTGATTAAAATTGATATGGGGCATGCTATTTCATTAGCGGCTTTTTGGAGATATTCTGCAGGTAGTAGGTCTTCTGAAAGGGTGGTGGTGTCAGTTTTTTAAATAGGGACTTAATAAAAGATGTTGGCACTGGATCAAGCTTAAAGGGGATCTTATTATCAGGTGTGGGGTTGGTGGTACTTGGGGTATAGGGAGATAGCTTACTGGCTAGGGATTGCACAGATTCTGTAAAGAAAGTGCTAAGGGTGTTAGCAACAATTTTAGGAGGTTGTTGGAAGGTAGTTAAGGGGGTAGGGGTAGTTGATTGGCCTGGGTGGAGAAGTTTGTTTATGCCTGACCAGAATTTTTGTGGTTGATTTTGGTGCTTTTGTTGCAGATTACAGTAATAATTCTTTTTGTATAGCATAATAGACTTCTTTGCATAATTTCTCAGCTGTTTATATATAAGGTGGTCTTTTGGGGACTTAGTGATTCTCTAAGAGGTCCACGCTTTGTTTCTGTTAATAATTTTTTGTCTTGTATCATTGGACAGCCATAGTGTACTTTGTTATTGGTTCTGATAGTGCGTGGGGGAGCATGATTATCCAGGATAGAAAGAAATGTAGAGTTAAAGTATGAGACCGCTTCATCTAGTGGAAGTAGCCATAGGTTGGACCACTCACATGTGTTAAGTTCATTCTGAAATTTAGTCTAAATAAAGTTCTTACAACTTCTAATTGTTTTAAAGGAAGATTGTTGAGGGATATCATTTCTTTTCCTGATTATATATGTCAGAAAGTGATCAGTAAAGTCCTCAGGTAGGGTGCCTGTTTTATATATCTGGGGTAGGTTGTTTATTATATCCAGTCTAGGATACTTTCTTTTTTGTTAGGCTTATTGAGTCTGGTTGGGGAAGATATCATCTGGGAGAAGCCATGCAAATTTATATGGGTGGAGGGGAAGTCTGAAGAGCAAGTATTCCAGTCGATATTAACATCCCTGAGAATAATAGTTTCCTGGGGGCAGTTAGTGGAGAGCCATTGGAGGATACCCTCCAAGGTATTTGTGTTGTCACCTAGGGAAATACAGATACATGCAATGTTTATAGATTTGCGTTTGTTGAGTTGGATCTTTGTGATGAGTATTTCTGCGTTGTTAGTAAACACGGCATTTGGGGTACTAGTTTTGTATACTTCCAGAGTGGATTTATACAAGATGGCTATCCCCCCTCCTTTCTTAGAGATGCTATCAAGTCTTAATATATTGTACCCTGGGGGTATAATCTCATTATCAGTGCTAGTAGACTTGAGACAGGTCTCGGTAATGCATAGTATATGAGTGGAGTGGACATCCAGGAGGTCATGTAAGTAGTGAATTTTCTTGTTTATACTTCTAATGTTTAGGTGACACACTAGGAGTGAGTTGGGGGCATTATTTGAGTTTTGTAGGCTAGTATGGGAGTTATTTGTGGGGCTGATAGTAACAAGTGGGGTTGGGCCTGGGCTAGGGTGGGTGTCACCATCCACTGTGAGGTTAGGTAGTAATCTAATAGCAAGTTTCTTTTTAATATGAGTTTGTGGTAGTATATAGTTCTAGGATTACTATATGAAGCACGAATGGGATGTTGAGGTTTTTGCATTAGAAGAGTTTGATGAGAGGTGGGGTAGTGGTTGCTTAGAATTATGTGGCTGATTAGTAGTACTGGTTTTGGTTCTAGGGTAGTGGGTGCCAGGGAGGTGTTGGTATTCATAGGCTGTGAGAAGATAGAGAATTATAAGCGGTGGTATTAGGCAGTAAATAGGATTAGAGTTTGAAGATTTATTAAAAGTATGTGGAGGCATTGTAGGGGTACTTGAGTAATGCTTATTTAAAGGTGTAGAGGTGTTTATAATTAGCATATAGTGAGAGACTGGAGAGAGTTTGAGTAATAGGAATGGGTCCTGTGAATGATTGGTTAATGCTGATTGATTCTGATAAGTGCAAGTGGTGACGGATGAGGGGGAGTGGCAAGGTGATAATAAGTGTAGGACACCTGGGGGCGGGTGAGAATTGGGGGAAGGGTAGGGGAGAGGAGTGAGCCCGCAGGGCGAATGGAGTGGGTAGAGCCAAAAGAAGAAGAAGATCGAGGCAAACAATCAATCAGTGGAGTGCTGAAGTCTGAAGGTAAGTGTGTTGAGATATATATGAAGGTAAGAGGCTTAAAAAAAGATAGAAGTGGGATTATAGCAGAGTGATATAAGGAAATATTTGTATGGTTATACTGGGACCACAGTGTGAGAGAGCAATAACAAAGAGATGACTAAGAACTGTGTTAGGGGGATTTGATGAAGAAGAGATAAAGGGATTTAGAGACCCTAAAGCTAATAGTATGGAGCCACCTAGTGGGCAGGTGGGGTACTTGGATGCACTAATAGTATGGAGCCATCAAGAGGCCAGTGGGCTACTTGCATGCAAGCACATTACTGGGGATTCCTATGAAGCAAGGCAGAAAACCTAAATCAAAATATGGTGCCTTTCTATATCAGGCTTTTTGATACCTCTGTAATTAAGCAGGAGTGGGAGGGGAGGTGTGCAGGTTCAAGGTGGGGGAAGGGATATACACAAAGTAATGCAAGGTTGAGAGTCAGAAAAACTGGACTAAGCCAGCTGCTAAAAAGAAAACAGGAACACCAAGCTAAGTTAATTCCAGGTCAGTGTGGTGCAGTATTTACCTAATAACTACAAATGTTATACTACTAATCCAGTACAGAGTGGTGAAAAGGACCACCACTTCTGCAGGGAAAAATAAAAGAAGTATGGGCTGCAGGTACATAGGTAACCTTTTTCCAAGAGAAAGTAGTTTTAAGTAATTGATCTAGGAGTACTATAGGAAGAGAGAAATGGGGGGACCAGTAGTGTGCACACGTGCAGTGAAAGGGGAAACAGTCTTCAGTTTGGAGGACAGATTAAATACGACTCTAACATACACTAGTGTAGCTGAAAGCACTTTAGTGTTCCACTAATGCAGGGTCTCACAGTGCAGGATAACGAGACAGCCTTGGGTTGATTGGAGGTTGGCCAAGACACAGGATGTAACTTTTGCTGAGGGGAACTAGTGTAGCTGAAAGCACTTTAGTGTTCCACTGATGCATGGTCTCACAGTGCAGGGCAATGTGACAGCCTTGGATTGATTGGAGGTTGGCCAAGACACAGGATGTAACTTTTGCTGAGGGGAACTAGTGTAGCTGAAAGCACTTTAGTGTTCCACCGATGCAGGGTCTCACAGTGCAGGGCAACGAGACAGCCTTGGGTTGATTGGGGGTTGGCCAAGACACAGGATGTAACTTTTGCTGAGGGGAAATAGTGTAGCTGAAAGCACTTTAGTGTTCCACCGATGCAGGGTCTCACAGTGCAGGGCAAAGAGACAGCCTTGGGTTGATTGGAGGTTGGCCAAGACACAGGATGTAACTTTTGTTGAAGGGAATGCGAGCACACTACTGGGGATTCCTATGAAGCAAGGCAGAAAAGCTAAATCAAAAAATTTAAGCAGAGTTTAAGTTAAGTTTAGTTAAAGCAGAAGTTACTAACAGAGAAAGAAAGTTAGAAGATGCAACAGGTTATACAGTAGGACAAACTAAGACTACATGTGGTCAAGGCAACGGCATAATTTTATGTTTAGTTGGTGGAATTTAAGCTCCTTTTTTAAACGAGAGAAAGGAAAGGTTGGATCTAACATGGAGAGGGAGTTTGTTCTAATTTAGTGAGACAGAGTGTTTGTAAAGTAGTTTGCCAATATTTCTTTTGGGTTTATAAACTGAGAGAAGATGCTGATCAGCACTCTGGAGAGTGGTAGAGTGGGAACTAACATGGGAGGTGAGAGCAAGGCAGGCAGAGGGGTTGTTGAGTATGGAAAAGGTAGTGTGCAGTTGCGATTGTAGAAGGTGTGGAAATTCGAGCCACTGAAGTTTGTTTAGTGAGAGGTGGTGATGCACTGAGAGTGGTTGGTTTAGAATAAATCTGACAATTTTGCTGTATGTTTGCTCCAGTTTCTGCATTGAGGTAGTTTGGATATTGGTAAGGATGGTGGTAGCGTATAGAAGACTAGGTAAGAGAAATGCCTGCACAAGAGTGCGTTAGTGGCAGTAGTGAGGACATTTTTGTTCCTATAAAGTAGTCGAAGTTTTTGGTGTTTTTTTTTTGATGGCCTGTTGTATGTGCAACTTTTAGTCGGTCATCAATTATTACCCTAAGGAGTTTGGTGTGTGAGGCAGGGGCGGTGCCATCTAGTGAGGAAAGAGAAAAGTTGGATTTAAGGTGAGAAAGTATCTGAGGTTGAAGAGAAGGAGTTGAGTTTTCTTCGGGTTAAGGATTAGTTGATTATTTCTGAGCCTGTTTTCAATGGAGATAAAGGAATTCTGTATTAGTGTGTGTAGTTCAGAGAAAGTATTGGAGATAGATAAGAGAGTAGAGTCATCTGCATATTGGATTACAGATGAAAGACTGCAGGATGAATGTAGGTTGTTGGTAAAAACTTTGAAAAGGAGTGGTCCAAGTATGTTTGAACAGCAAGGAAGGGTGAGAAAGCCTGCTGCCATCTAACAACTTGTTTTCTGCCAGTAAAATATGATTAGAACCAGCCAAGAGTAGAAGGAGACAGGTTTAGGTCTGAGAGTTTGTTAAGAAGGATGGGATGAGAGAGTGTCAAAGGCTTTTGAGACATCAAGGAATAGACAGGAGATGAGGAGGTTGTTGTCCCTAGCTTCTGCAACCTTTTGAGTAAAGAATAGTAAGGCAGTTGAGGTACTGTGTTTAGGGCAGAAACCATGTTGCGAGGGGGTGAGGAGATTTTCATGAATGAGACAGGACAGTAGTTGAGTATGTATACATTTTTCAAGGACCTTAGAGAGTGGTGAGAGAACAGGGATTGGTCTATAGTTAGAGGGTTCAAAAGAGTTGCCACCTTTATGCAGAGGAGTGATATAGAAGGATTTCCATATTTCTGGTATGGTAGATTCCTGAATGGAGTGGCTGATTAAGATAGATACAGGATATGCAAAAGAGTCAGCAGCAATTTTCAGAAATTGATGGGGGGGGGGTATCAGTGGACGGAGAGCATGGTTTTAGTTTAAGAAGCAGGGATTTGATATATTTAGTAGAAACAGTTCGTAAGGTAAAAAGCTGAGAGACAGAGGAGTATAGAGGTGTAGGGGGAGGTGAGGGTGACACAGGAGAGTTGGGATGAGCAGTGTTACCAGAGGGTAGGAGTTTAGACATGTTATCAATGAAGTGTTTGTTGAGTAAGTCTGCAGTTTCAGAGAGAGTGTGTTAGGAGAAAGGGTGTTAGAGATGGTGGGAGAACCAGTGTGGAGCAGGGAGTTAATAATACTCCAGATTTATTTGTGGTCATTTCGGTGAGAACTTTTAAATTTAGTGAAATATTGGTGTTTATCCAAAATAACAAGTTTTTTACATGATTTCTGAGTTGCTTATAACCTTGGAGAAAGGTGGGAGTTTTAGTGGTTTGCCATTTTTTTCCATATAGCATCTCTTTCATGCATCAAAGCATGAGTAGCTTTGAAAAGCCAGGGTGCAAAATTAGATTTGATTCTGATTTTGTGAGTTGGGGCAAGACAGTTTAGGACATGAAGGAAAATGTGGTTGAATTTATTAGCATCATTGAGTGGGAGAGTTTTTAGGAAAGACCAGTTGATGGCAGAGAGTCTATAGTTAAAGGTTTCAGGAGAAAAGTTAGTCAGTTTCCTACAATCTCTGTAGAGGTGGGGCTTAGAGAGATGAGGAGAGTGCCTTAAGATAGAGATGGGAGAATGGTCACTAATAGAGTCAGGGAAGGTAGAAGAGTTACAATTCTCATTTGGAGAGTTGGTCAAGATCCAGTCAATTGTGGAACCAGTATCGTTTTTACTGCAGTGGGTAGGGGTAGTGATCAGTTGTGAGAATCCACACAGGTTTATGAAATGTTGGGGTGAATCACCAATAAGAGTGTTCCAATCTATATTAACATCTCCAAGAATGATGGTTTCATAGGGGATGGAGTTGTTTATCCAGGAGAGTATACGTTCAAGGATAGGGATGTTTTTACCTGGGGGGATATAGATAGCGGCAATAGCAAACTTCCTATAGCTATTGATTTTATCAGACTAGGAGCAGTAGTTTAGCAGGGGAGAAACTTGACAGGGTAATGTCTATAGGTGTTAATGTCAGTGAGACAGAGTACAAGATAGCCACCCCACTGTCTTTTTTGGGTGTCCTATCAGACCTATAGCTATTGTATTGAGGTGGGAGAAATTCTGAGGAATTGATAATGAGGTTTTAGCCAGGTTCCCGATAGGGCCAGGATGTGAGGTTTGTGTTGGGCCAACCATGAGTGAAGTTCTGATGTTTTGTTGTTTAGGCTTTGGATGTTCATTACAGAGGTAGAGAGATTTTTGAGGCTGGATATATTTGAGAATGTTTTGGGGGACAGCAGATGAAGGTGGAGGGGGATTGGAGAGAGGGGAGGGACCAGGATTGGCACAGATGTCACCAGAAATGAGAAGAGCAAAAACAAGATGGAAAAGGTGAGGGCGGCCAGTAAGGGGAATGGGGTACTTGAGTCTGGGCTTAGGAGTAAGAGTGGGTAGGCCACAAGTTTAAATTTAAGACATTGAAAGGGGAGAGACAGAAAAGAGAGGGGGCAATAGTCAGTGGAGCTTGGTTATATGTTGGAAGAGGTCTGGGAAAGGGAAAGGTGGTAAATTCTTCATTATCTCATTCTTGAATTTTTTTTACTTTCCATTCTGTCTTATTTTCTTTCTTACACATATTTTCTGCATACTGTGCTACAAGGGTCATAATTTGCTCTTGTGTTCTTTTTACCTCTCCTTTTGCATTTTTTATTTCTCTTATCATAGCAATATCCTCCTTTACTATTTTATCCAAATATGCATGCACCTCCTCCCTTCTCCCTTGTAAATAATATCTCTATTTAAACCATATTTTTTCTTGATTTCTTTTATATATTTCCTTTTCCATATCTCAGTACTGACTTGTATTCATCTCAAAATTCTACAATACATTTCTATACATGTGTCCATATTTCACTGTCTCTTCCTTTCTAACATCCTATCATTGGAGAAAAACACTTTTTATACTTCTTTTTAAATTAAGTCCACCATTCAGACTAATTTTTATAAAAGTCCTTCATGGTTATATGATTCTTCCATAGTTGCAATGCTTCCTACTCTCCAAAATAATCACATAATTTCTCATTTATTCTTTTTATTCCCTTTCTTATTTTAATATACTCCTTTTTTTTTCATCTCTTCCAGCCATACAGCTGAATGATTCAAAAAACAAACAAACAAAAAAAAAAAACGTGTGCACTATATCAGTATCTGCAATACTCAAACCTTCCAATAGTACAAAATAATTGATTTTAGATTCAACTACACCTCTTCTATAACTCCACTGATTTTTACTCTCCACAGTTAACTTACCACATTTTATCACTTCTTGTATTTTTAACATCTTTCCATTGTTTTTTACATCCTTATGTCACAATTAAAGTCCCCCTGCCATAATAATTTCCATGTTAACCAACACATAATCTAATATTTGATGAAACATATTATGTATTTCCTTGCCATTGGTATAGGGTTATAATGCTTATATAGTCCTTCGGCTTTTCCCGGTTAGGGGTCACCACAGCAGAATGCCAGTCCGCTTATGATTGGCAGTAGATTTTTTCGGTGCTGAGGTGCCAGCCCGATGCCCAACATTCAACGAAGGCACACCCATTCATGTATGCACCTACCTGCATGTCTTTAAATGTCACTCGACCATGGGGAGTACATGCAGACTCCACACAGAAGGCATTCCAGCCAAGAATCAAACCGGAGAACGTCTTGCTGTGAGATGACAATGCTAACTGCTGCACCACCGCGGCCCCTTGTAAAGACGTAAGAAGCTTAAGGGACCGTATGTACGAACATTTTTAGATATAAAATATGAGAAGCCAACAAATGCATTGTGTAGGCATATTAGAACATAATAGTCATCATTTTTTTTATTTTTTGTGGTGGATTATATTAAGCTTGATTTGCAGGAGAGAGTTACCGATGAACATTTAAATTTTAAGGAGTTGATTTGGCAGATTAAGCTGAATGCAACATCTCTCACCCTGGCTTAAATGACAATTGTTCTTTGGCTCCAGTGTTAAAACTTAAGCATTATGAATTTTAGAATCACATTTTCATAAATATACATATTTTTTATATGCTTTTGAAAGATTTGGAAATTATGCTGTTTTCAGTAAATGGGACAATTTAACCTGTTTTAAAAGGGTTTTAATGTGTTTAATTGTGTAATTGGTCATGTGCCTGTTTTAAGGGGTATAAATTGGGTCATTGGTAAAGTATTATATTGTTCTGATAAAGTTCTTATTTACTTGAACAAAAGCACTCAACATTTGGTTAACATAAAGTGGAATTTCGTGCCAAAGTGGACTATTGACTTTTTATCTCTCGAGGTTGATTTTCATTTTGAATCCAAACTACTCATCACCCATCAAAATTTTGTCTACTTTGATAAATGAATACACATTCACACTCATCTGTACTTTCATGAAGTGTGACAGGAGTCTGGCATTTGCACTGCCTGCAGTTGTGGATATCTTATTTGTTCTTGTCAACTGGCACTAGAATGCTTAATCTCCAGTGGATACATATCAACCAAGCAAACAACAGCTCTTTCATCGATGCTGAAGAATTGACAGAAAAGGAGCAAAACAAGTTTTGCTGAACCTTGATGATTTTTTCAGGGTGCATTTAATTTAATCTGCCACTCCAGTTCTCTGGATTCAATTAAGTCAGTCCATGGGCCACCCAAGGATCTTTTGCTACCAAATCTAGTCCAAAAAATAGGAAATTGTGTATGGGGAAAGTTGGATATATGCTTATATAAGGAATTATTCTTATTGTTGCTTTTGATATCATACAAATATTCATAAATTCATTCTTTTAAATTTTCTTTGTGTTTTTCACACATAAAAACAATTGCATTGTTGACCCTGAGCCACATAAATCATGCCCACAGTAATACAAGTGCAATGAAAGGATGTCTTATTAAAGTGATTGCTGTTTTTTTTTTCCAAAATGAATTTGCACTGGGAACAAAAACAAAGTTTATAGCTCCCCATTTTTTAGAGTAATATTGATAGACAGAACATCTTTTGTTTCTAAGTTCTTAGTGGATCTAACCTTTCTAAAAACAGTGCGTGATTCCCTTCCAAATATTTCAAATAGGTTATCAAAACAGGAAAATACTTCCCAGTTCTTTTTAAGAATTCTTCTAATAACTAGAAAGGGTTCTTGTCATAGTTATTGAGGATATGCCTTTGTCTATATACCATGAGTACCTTAATACCCATTTCTCCCCAACACACTCAACATACTTTTTTTAACACCTTTATTGAGTTATCAATTAAGAAACAGGCAAACATACATTTATATAAAAGAAAACAAAACATATTACATTGTTCACAGTTAAAAACGTACATCACATATATTCTTTTGTATAACTATCATCAATCCAACATTATATAACTTGCTCAATTTCTGCCTTTCCTTAAACCTCACTCATCTAAAATATCATTCTACATATATTGTTCCACAATTTCCATTTTTTTCTATGCAATTTGTTTCTACCCTTCTCTAAACGTCCTACGTCCAGTTCTTTTATCTCTGTTACAATATTTAATACTTCAAATACAGTTGGTTTAGACTTTGATTTTAAATTTTCTAGTAATTGCTTCTTTTTTTTTTTTTGGTAGACACCAGAGTTAAACATAACAAGGCTTTTCTATGTCTAGGGAATTCAGATCCTGTATCCCAGCTCAAAAAATCATTATTTACACCCATTTGCTCACCCAATATTTCTGACAGAATACTCTGTAAGGAATTTTTAAAATCTGCCAACTCATTATGCTCCCAAAACATATGTTCTCAGTTACCTCTTTCTTTCTATCACACCTCCAACATTTGGCATCTACCAGAGGAAAAATTCTTTGGAGTCTGCTTGGGTAACAAAAATACCCATGCAAACACTGCCAAGCAAAAATCCTAAATCTTCTAGACTTCGTTGCAAAACCATACATAGATCCTCCTACTGTTTCCTTGTGAACTGTTATTCAGTACCCCTTTCCAACATTTTCTAACCTCTTCTAATTGATTCCTATAGTTACTGTGCAATATTTTACATGCCTTACATCCATTTTTAACAGCAGCTTCTTTTCCACATTCAACTAAAAACTTTACCAGAACAGGTCTTTCACTTAGGATTCCCTTATCCCCTTCTCTTTCCCTATACTGTGATAATCAATCCCTGATAGGGAAGGCAATCTCTAGTCTGCAGTCCAAATGTCTTCTTGGCCTCTTCCTATTCTATTACCTTTCCATCTCTAGTTATTTGCTCCAAATGCGTTGCTTGCTTTGCTAGTTTTCTCCAGTAAGTACTAGCCCTCTTTTGCTTATTCTCTGTACCCCTAATTGCAGTCTTCCCTATCAGTAAAATCTGCTACTTTATCAATATAATATTCTGTATGGCTGTTATCTTAATTAAAGATCTGTATCCAAAATCCTACTCTCTATTTACTTCTTGAATTTCTCCCCTTTTCATCATCATCCCTTTCCACTTTGAATTATTGCTTTCTCATTGTGTTATGTCTATGAGGCTTAAATTGTGTTGTTCTAAAATATCCCTTCAAATCAGGTAATCCTAAACCACCTTGCTATACTGGAAGGATCAACTTATCCTACTTCCCCCTTACCCTCTTCCCCACCCAGATAAATGCCTTCAGCTCTTAATTATTGTCCACAACTTCTCTCATTGGTAAAATATACCTGACTTGTATATAAAACTGAAAGGACTAAACATTTTCATGGCTTGTATCTTGCTATCCATCTCCATAAACAATGAGAGCTTCCCGTTTCTCAGTTTTTGTACATACATGCATACATGCACACAAACATCTCAAGCACAGGTATTAATGCTCTTCTAGGCTGTCAATACACCAAAGCACTTTTTCCCATAATAAGTGTCCAGGCTGTTCTTACAAATATCTAAACTAGCACTTGCTTTAATGTAATTTAGTAGCTCATTCCATGCATCAGCTGCTATCTCAGAGAGCCAGTTAGTACACTTCTCATTTTTATAGAATCTACATAGGTTGTCTGATGCTTCTCTATGACTTTTAGACAACCCAAGCATTTCCAGAGGTAGTTGTCTGTAAAAGCCCTATATACCTAAATACGATCACCTCAAGAGACACTGTACAATTCAGATATTTTAGTCTTTCATAATAACAAATTTTCACATCCATGGATGCCCTTGGTATACTTCCGCTATACTCTTTCCAGTTTACTCATGCTTGTTTTCCTACAAGGTTTCCATACTGTTAACTCCATACTCAACCTTGGGTCTAATGTAACCAACAATGATTTCCTAGACTTTATAAATCTTTTTATACAACATACAGTTCTATAACCATCATTAACCAATTGATTGATATGATTAGAAAAACTCAAAGCTGGATCTACTCATATACCCAGGTCCTTAAATGAATCTACAGTTTCAATCACCATGTGCTGTATTAAAAATATTCATGTTTCAATTTATGTATCAGAATGTCATATGCTTATTTTATGATGTATTTAATCAGCATATTATTCTTCTGAGCCCAAATGGTCATTTTAGTTATTTTTGTAGATATGCCTTATCTGTAACACGTGCAGTTTACCCAGTTTATCTATTTGTTTAGTCTCTTCCCATATATCCTTAGCTGCCCACAAATATGGGCATCACTGAACCAATTTATGTGTGGGTACATAGTTTACAGCTTTAGCCTGTTTTATCTTGATTCGTTTTACATTCTGAAAAAATTTAAAACTGTCTCAAAATGTTCCACAACACTGAGATGTCCTTTTCCAGTTTTATCAGGTATAAAATAATGTTGCCTGCAAATAAAGCCAACTTTTCTTGATTATCATACCAATTATATCCTTGAATTTCTGATTTCCTTATTTTCTTTGCCAACGGCTCTAAATATAAAGCAAATAAAGGGGAAGGAGGACACCCATACCAGATTCCCCTTTTTAGACTCAACTTGTCAGAGAGGAATCCTCCAACTTCAATTTTCTGCCTCAGATCCATTATAGCCTTCTAATTAAACTTATTATTGTATCAAGGAATGCAAATGCTTCCATCGTCCTACTCATAAAATCCCAGCTTACTTACTCAAATGCTTTTTCTGCATCAAGACACACCAACAGTGATATTTTCTTACATTCTGCTTCCCTCTGTATCATCACTGTTCTATTAAAGTTGTCAAATGTTTGCCTCCCCTCCACAAAACCACACTGATCCATATTTCTCAATTCTGGCAACATCTCTGCCATTTTTTTAGGTATTATAGACAAACACTTTACAATCATACTTTAAAATTGAAATGGACCTAGATGAAGCTGGATCCAATGGGTTTCTGCCATCTTTAGATATTACAGCCACTGTTTTCTTCCAGGATGTTGGTGCTTCCCCCTCCTTTTAAAATATTGTTAAACAGACCCTTTCTCCTGTCCTGGATTCAAAATTTTCACAGGATACCATCTAATCCCGGAGACCCTCTTGCAGACTGATATGTCACTGATTTTATCTCATCGCCTCCTACTTTAACTGCCAGTTGTTAAGTATGCCAAGGTTAGAGGTAGATGCTCAAGTCCTCCATAAATATTTCTATTTGCACTTTTTTTTATTTCCACATTTCTGTGCTTTATACAAATTTTCATAAAATTTCCAAAATATTTCCAATACATCCATAGAATTTCTGGTTATTTTTCTTGTTACAGGCTCCTTAAGTTTGGCAAGAATTCTTCTACTTCCTGTTGCCCAAGTCGTACTAAAAGTTTTTGTGCTATGGAGTTATCAAAACAGTTGTTTAAAACCATATTTCTAAACTCCCTTATTTTCTCTGTAGCACTCTGCAGTTGTGTCTAATCTTCTTCTGTAATTCTATAATTCTATAAACATATTCTCTCCACTTAGCATCCACAACAGTTAACATTCCCATCCTCACTAATGTTACATTTAATGTAGTGTGTTTTACATAATACAGGCACTCCTGAACATACTCACTTTCTAAATTTCACATTATTTTTCAACCCTGCAATTTTCTGTTTTTAATCTTTCTTTACTTGTCAGGAATCTTACATCCTTTTAAAGAATAACAGCATACCATTTCAGTATCCCTATCCTTTTTACAATATTAATAATAATATTCACTTTTAATGAAAGCACACTAAAATTATTACTTTTCCTTCCTTTTAAGTTTAAGGGAATCATTTTCAATTTTAATTTTCATATTTTTTTATTCTTTCCCCAATTGAATATTTTTCTGAGTTTATTCCTTGATTCTCAGAATCAGGTTTTCCACTATTTTCATTAATTGAAATACATCTAAAATTGCTCCTTACCTTTCTTTTTAATCTTTGGTTGTGTATTTTTAAATCTTCTTTTCCTCATCCTTGCCCTAGCACCTATTAAATTTTTTTTACTAACATCATTAACACTCTGTTCACAAACATCTGATGTATTGCTTTCAATTTCTTCTTCATTTTCAACACTCTCAGTACAGATACCTTCACCTTCTGAAATATAACATTTTTATCATGTATATGTGTAACACTCGGTAAATGATTTATCACATCTTTTTCATATTTTAAAATAACATGCACTTTCTGCACCCCATTCCAGTTTATCTTTGACTTTCATCTTATCAGAAAATGAATAACACATAAAAAATAATTTTTAACATCTTTTAACTCAATTTTTATCTATGCAAAATTGAACAAACACTCTTTAACAAAGTCCCATGCCCATAAAATATAAATTCATCCCCCAGGTAACAGTCTTTCTTTTTTCACAATTACAGAAACATCTTTCTATGTTTCAAATGCTAAGCTACAAAATGCCTCTTTTACATTATCCCCATACAAAAATATCTGTCTACTATTTCTTCTTTCTTATTCAAACAACAAATATTTTTAATGAAGTTTACAGTACATTTTGTTCTTCCAACTGCATCAGCATAGAATGTTCCAGAATGAATCCCACCTATAACCTTATGTGCATCCAACTCACGACTCATTTCCTTTCTGCCCAACTCACTGTCCATTCTGAAAACCTATTCCATCATATCCAACCATGAAATCTTAGACTGTTCTTCAGGTTCAACTTTGTCCAACAAATTAACCAGTTTTTCATCAGGTAAACCTCCAGAAGCAATTTCAGTTACAAGTTCAAAATCCTGAGGTTTAAAGTCAACTAAAACTAAACACTGACTATGTATGCTATCCAGTTGCTTTTCAAGTTTGCTGTCTGACTGACAGAACCACACTGCTATCACCAGAAGAACAACTTTCTTCTCTCTACATTATAGCACAGCTTCTCCTAGCTGCCTTTACACCAGCAACAAAAGCAGGAAGTGCAACAACAAAAATGTTCCCCCTCACATCAAAAAGAGTATGGGAAGTTCCCTAATGCCCTGGCTAAATTTCCCCTAGTATTATAAATGCCATATCAGGTTTCCTATGAAAAGAGGCCAGTAGACTAGAGAGGCTAACCCAGTCAACAACATGTAAATAAATAAATAAAAGAATAATGGATTATTATATTTAAAAAGCATTAATTTGCCTGACCTACTGAACATCACTGTTTAAATAAAACCAAATGGTTATCAATCACATTCAGAGCCACATTTATACTCAGTATATTAATATTTTAATTACTGAGCAGAAAATAATAACCCATTAAAAAATCAATAGTGTTTGTAGCTCAAAACATGACTTAAGAAGTCATACTGCCATGCAGTTTGTAAGACCTAACTTAACTTAGGCTGCACAGAAAGATCCTTCTTTAAAATAGTCCCAGGATCATGGAATAAAATGCTCAATACACTAAGAACTCTAAATAATGTCACACAATTTAGAAAAAAGCTTAAGGTCCATTTGACAAAACAGAGTGTGATTCCTTCAGAAGTACAGGCTAATACTCCAAGATAATAGACTCTATGGCAAATAGATAAATTCATTATATTAATGGAAATATGTACATATGCATATATCTGACATTTCTGGCATACCAATTAAAGATGTTAGAAATTCTAGTCAATGGCAATTTAGTATGTGTTATGATACACATGAGCTGATATACCACTGTAGTGAACATTATAACAGACGTTCTTCCACTGATACTACTAACTATTAATTCTACACTTTTCCTTGAATTTTTACTAACTCATTTTACCTACTACACTATTAATCAGTTGCATCTGTATACCTATGTCAAAGAATCCTTGTGTTGCTATTCATTCAAAAACAAGTGTTTATTTTTTTATATTTTATGTGAATTCTGCTGCACTGAACAGCAATTTCTATTATTGTCAGTCCGCTGAAAAATATCAGATGTCAAATATTGCCAGTTATTGCCATGGTTAACTATTGTCACTTTGCCATGTGGCCCATGTCATGGTTGAAAATAGTCCTTAGTACTATTCCTTTCACCTGATTAACAAATGTGAAATAAATAAAAAAAAATAAAATAAGTAGGCTTTGGATCTCCGTGGCATTGATCTGAGTACGTGGATGGTGAATGAATGTATGTGAAGATTTTGTTTATTCTCTGATTCAAATGCACTTGGTTGTGTAGAATCCATAGTTTTGTTACTACAGCTGTAAGAATAAAAAAAAATCTTATGTCTGATATTAAATGAGATGCAGGCAATGGGACCTTTACAAAGGTTTAAGACTTTCCTACAGGGACTTTCAAATATCACAGCTCACACTGATATGCATGCAAATAGACATACAAAGCAAGTGACTTTCCCGGAAGCATTCCTGTGAGAATGCAAGTTCCAATTAATCAGACATCATAATAGTATGTGTTTAGAATATTAAAGTGGTTTTCCTTTTATTTTGTGCTTGACTTTTGAGAAAGGTATGATCTTACAAAAAGTAACTGTGATCCTTCTGTGTTATGCATTGACAAAATAACACAGCAACTTGCTTTAAGCAATACATAGTGAATAATGGATGCATTCTGTTTAACACAAACACAAAAATGAAAATATTTTCCTTTTTTCTTGGAAAATTAAACACAATTGATTTGATCACATTTAGAATTATAATAAGGCAATGTCAGCATCTTTAACCTTTTCTTATTTTCATGTTCAATGGAAACATCTGTATAAATTCATATATGTAAAAACAAGTCATCAGAACTAAAGGGTTCCATCAAACTCAGTGAATAAAGCAAAACCTAAAAAACTGTTAAAACACCCCCATGTGGCTGACTGTGCCCCCAAACCTCCACTGCTGTAAATATACCAACTATGAGATCACACAACAGTAGTGAAATGGACACAACTCTGCAAGTTAGCAGTGTAAGTGAACAGAACATAGCCATTCACTCACATTTCTAAATTTCACTATTGGACTTTAGTGAAATGTTATAAAAACTGCATTTCCATAGTGTTACACTCAAAAATCTGTGAAATTCTCATTTTCTCTATTTCTCTCTATATAAAACCATATATCTATATATCTATATCTATGTATATATATGCATATATATATATATATATATATATATATATATATATGTATATATCTGTATATCTATATATCTATATCTATGTATATATCTATATATCTATATCTATGTATATATCTATATATCTATATCTATGTATATATCTATATATATCTATATCTATGTATATATCTATATATCTATATCTATGTATATATCTATATATCTATATCTATGTATATATCTATATATCTATATCTATGTATATATCTATATATCTATATCTATGTATATATATATATATATATATATATATATATATATATATATATATATATATAGATACACACACACACACACACACACACACTCACACACACACACACACACACATGCACACGCACGCATATGATTGTACAACAACTTATCGAAAATGCAATCCATCGAATGGCAACTGACTGAGCACAACTTGCTAATTAGCAGCTGATCAAAAAACAAAGGAAAAGTAAGCTTCCTACACCCACTGCTAATTATAATTACCAACAATGAGATCTTCACTACAGTGGGGAAAAGGCAAATCCCCCAGCCTCACTGCACAGCAATCTCGCACAAAACAACTGCGGTTGTGTTCCTGAGCAATTTTTGATCAGCTTTGCCACCAATTTTCTGTGTTTGACAAGTTGTCATTCAGTGACTTATTGGTAACCATGTGTGTGTGTCTGTATGTATGTGTGTATATATATATATATATATATATATATATATATATTTTATATATATATATATATATATATATATATATATATATATATATATATATATATATATATGTATATATATTATATATATATATATATATATATATATATATATACATATATATATATACACGGGTCCTATTTAAGTGATCGAAGTTTAGAACTTCGAATTTCATATGGCCAAAACCATATGATCGAAGTTTTAAAACTTCAAACACTTAAACAGAGATCTCCATACAATGCGGAATGAGAATATTCCCTTTTCCTCACTGTAGTGTGGTCTTGGAGTTGGTATATTTTAATAGCGAGGGGTGGGGGTGCAGGGGGACTTGCCCCCCTGCATATATGTGTTTTAATTTTTTTTTTTCATCTTTTTTTTAATGCTTGAAATTACAAAACTTTGATCATATGGTCCCGACCATATGAGTTTGAAGTTTTGTAATTTCAATCAGTCAACGTAGATCCATATATACATATATGCGTTTATATTCATATATATATATATATATATATATATATATATATATATATATATATATATATGTATGTATTATAGATATATGTGTCCAATGAAAATAACAAACAACACAGCCACAACCTTCATTGCTGAAACAATATGACCAAGCAAAGTCGTCACTTTAACCTCCTTCCTTTTAAGGCTGGCTTCAATGGAAAATGTGTATTAAGTCACAGAAGCTTACAGGCTTGCAGCCTCCCAATCCATGCCATCTCTGCTTTTTCAATAATATTATCAATATCCCCTCCTCTTTTTTTCATTTGATTGGTCATGCTGTTTCAGCAATGAAGAGTGTTGGCCAGTTACAGTACACTGATTGCTCCAGTTTATGAATTTAAATTGTTTTTTTAGCATTTGTGTGAAATGATCTGGTGAAGGATCAAATGATCCAAAAGCATTTATCCTTTTATTAAAGTAGCTTTTTATGCATGTTTGACCGTGGGGAGTGACTTTTTGCAATTGATTTTTCACAATTAATTTACTGGTGTTTATATTCATATATCCAAACTCTGGATCCCACCCAGTTTGGGTTTGTAAAAGGCAGATCATGTCTCCTAAACCTGATAGACTTCTTTGAAGCAGTCACCAAAGCCGTAGACAAGGGTAAGGTGGTTCACACAGCCTATCTAGATCTTGCCAAGGCTTTTGACACCATCCCCCACTCTGGAATTATAGATAAACTCACTAAACTAGGTATAAATCCCTATGTCACAAGATGGGTTGCCAACTGGCTCACTGACAGAACCCACACTGTGAAAGTAGCAGACTCCAAATCCAACGTCAGACCAGTGACAAGTGGAGTACCACAGGGTTCAGTCCTGGGTCCTCTCCTGTTTGGTATCTACTTCTCTGAAGTACAGACTAAAACAGAAGGTCTTTGGCTAAGAAAGTTCACAGATGACTGCAAACTAGGAGCCATAATCGAAACTCCTAATGATGTCGACATCCTACAAAAGGGCCTCACTGAGACATGCCTGGTGTCAAAGCCATGGCCTCAAGCTCAATGCCAAAAAGTGCATTGGCATCCCCTTTGGTAAAAACTCTGTACCCATGAACTACAACATAGGTGGTAGTATACTTAACACCGAAAGTGTGATAAGAGACCTTGGGACACAGGTGGACAATAGTCTCTCCTTTGATAATCACATCACCACAGTAGTCAGGAAATCCTTCTACATGACACACCTCATCACAAAAGGTTTCTCATCCAGAAAAAAAGAGATCATTGTTCCCCTCTACTCATCACTCATTAGACCCATTATAGAGTACAACACCCCTTTTGGTATGCACCTCACAAGACATCTCCAACAACTGGAAAAGCCGCAGAAATACCTCACAAAGAGGATTACCGGCCTCAAACAGATGCCTACTCTGACTGTCTCAAAAAACTCCAGCTTTACTCCATCGCATATCGCCTACTCAGAGGTGATCTCTGCCTAACATACAAAGCTATGTCAAACCCAGAGCTGTTGGATATGCTCCACTTAAAGAAATCCCAATCCTTCAGAGGTACAAGCTCTAGGGACCTAAACCTTGTCACCACAATAAACAGAACATGGTGGAGGGATAGATTCCTGTCCCAGAGACTTCCCATACTCTGGAATAAACTACCTATCTATATCAAACAAAGCTCCTCATTAGCACTCTTCAAGAAAAATCTTGATGATTGGATGGGAAATAGGAAATTCACCCCAGGGATCACCTCTGTGGCTCTGCTCGACAGTGGCACAGGAAAATAATTTTCTTGGGTGGCAAAAGCCAGGGTACCTTTTTGGCTGGGCTTGTATAGGCCCCAGGGTCGATAGCCTAGTACCTACCTATGAACCTATGAACCTATGAACCTATGGTGTTACCCTGGCTGTGGTGGCTGTGTTTTTTTATATTCATTGGACTTTTCTACTTTACAGCTCTTTAGTGGAAGGCTTCTCATCATTTTCATATATATATATATATATATATATATATATATATATATATATATATAGCTGTATGTGTGTGTATATATATATATATATATATATATATATATATATATATATATATATATATATATATATATATATATATGTTTGTATGTGTGTATATATATATATATATATATATATATATATATATATATATATATATATATATATATAATGGTTACCTTCAATTTCCTGAAATCTCAGAAGATCAAAGACCAGAAACCCAAGACCACAAACCTGAGTAAGCATATCACCGAAACTTTAGAAGATTGACTCCCAGAATACTGAAATGTAAGTAAAAGTGAAGAATATGCTTTTGCAAAGAGGCTATCCTGAACTGTTTTTGAAACCTATTTTACAGGAAGTTATAGATAAAAGACATAGGGGGCATTATTTTCCTTTACTTGGTAAAGGTATTATTCAAAATGAAAGTTTACCCAAGGAAGGAATTGACTTTAAAAGGTCAGCTATCTTTAAGTTTAACAGACAATTCACTGACATTACCCAGATTATTCAGCATAACTGGAATTTATTTCACACCAGTCAAGATTATCTTGAAATAGTGGAAAGGCCCCAAAAATTGTCTATCAGAAGGATATTTCTTCAAAAATATGTTAGAGAGAAACAATATTACTGACACCAAAGTAGGGGGTATGTCGAAATGTAGATTTTGCCTTCCATGTAAACATATCATGGAGTGCACTGAGATTGATATTCCTAATTATGGGAAATATTTCTATAAGAAGAAATTTTGTTGCAGCAGCAAATCTGTAGTTTATCTTGCCCTTTGCCAGTTATGTCCATGTTTTTACATTGGCAAGACTATCAATGCCCTTAGAAGTAGGGTCTATCAGCACTGCTATGACATCAGGAAGCAGGACATTAAAAATGCCTTGGCAGTCCACATTAATAATAATGAGGGACACAATTTTAAGTTCACAGTTTTAGAGCAGGTATCAATGGGGGATGGGGGGGGGGCAGTTAATGACTTTTTAGAGTTTTATGAATTAAGGTGGCAGATAAGGACTAATGCTACCGAATACCCAGGCCTTAATAGTAACATTTCCATCAGCCCTATATTAGACTAAAGGCAGAAGGATATATGTGATCAATTCACAACATATATATATTTTTATATTTTTATATATAAGCAAATATTTATATAATTAATATATAATTTACAATGAAATGTTTCCTGTGAGTTTACATATATATATTTTTAACAGATTTTATATATTATACATCATACATTTTATGTATTTTAAGGTATGTATTTATTGTATTGGTGTTTTAGAGACTACACCTTTAAGCTGATTGCTAATTAACATTTTTGTAAGCAAGATTGCTATATAAGTTGAGTCAGTCATTGTTCATTTGTAATCATTCTGATGAAGTTTTTTAATTTAAAAAACGAAAGCGCTCAATAAACATTGGTTCATGGATCCTGGCTTGCTTCTTCTAATACTGGTTATTTAGTTTGCTGTCTCTTTGCACGTTGTAAAAGTGAAATGGTATGTTGTTAAAGTCTGCGCTGTCTCTTTAAGGATTCATAGTAAGGACATAAAAACAGGTATGGCGGATATTATGTGAAGCTATTGCGGTGTCGCTGTGAAATTTATAGAGTTACAAAGTGTTTACAGGATGTAGAAGTAGTAATACTTAAATGGTATGTACGTTTAGTGTTTACCATTGTTCTCAAAGTAGTCTGATCTCACAGTTGGTATATTTAATTTATGGGGGAAGGTGCAGAGGGGCTTAGCCTCTCTGCTAAAGTGAAAGACATAAAAATAGCCTGGGATTCAGCAACATAAAATCCTGTGTCCGAATAGTGGCATGGCCTGAACAGAGCCTGTGTGATTCAGGAAAGTAGGCTGGGAGCGTGCACGAGCCTCCCAGCACTATTCTGGCATGAACACCACTGAATAATGCTAATTACCTCATTTGCTGGTGAAAACCATGCAAATGAGGTAAATTAGTGATTCAGGAAGCAGGCAGGCATCTGTGCCAGAATAGTGAGAAATGTATTTGGCTACTAGCCGAATACATTTCTGCAAAAATCAAAAACTGCGGTATGACAGCTCAAAGTAAAGCATGCATTATAATCATTAGATATGCCAATGGCCAAAAATATGGCCATTGGCATGGAAAAGAGATACAAAATAATAAAAATCAAAGTTTATTTTTTTTTGGCCGATGTCAGCCGTTTAAGCATAGGGCAGCAGCTTGCAAGTGGGATCATGCCAAAAATAAAAAAAATGTGAAAAGACAATTTTAAGTGAAATCTGCATTTTGCCATTATAGTCTATGGCATGCAGAATCAAAACAATAACAGGGAACAGTGGTTGCTAAAGAGAAAGGCTGCGGTGTAGTGGTGTAACAAGTGACTAAGGCAGTGGGGTATGCAAATGAGCAGATTTTAATGAATCACAAAGTAGGATATCATGCCTGAATGCACCTAACCATGTAGGAGCTATAATTCTGCAGTATAAACAGGAGAAGCAGCTGACATGAAAAGGGGGTGTGTCATGCTTGGTGTAAACACATTGGAGCTCCACAGCTCCCATTTGAGCTTAGCTAAACAAGGGGGTGTGTCCGGGGCTGTACTGAATTCATCCATGAAATGAAGAGAGTGTTCATTTGCAGGGGAGGGCTATTTCTACTGCAAAGTGTTTACTTTAGCTAAATGGGTTTGCATGTTGTGCACAAGGTCTAAAACCAATTAAAACAAAAAAAAAAAACTGGAAATAGCAGGACTGTTTACATTTAGGCATCGTGTTTGCATGGCACACCTTGGGGCTTAAAATGGGCAGAAATGGGAAGGGAAAAAAGGGAAATACCAGAATAAAAGCAATCAAGTACAAATAAAATAGCAAGCATGTGGAATGTATTATAGCCAGCCAATCATACTGGTAGTATCTGCAGTACAAGAGTATAAACTGTGCAAACACATTTCAGTCTGGTTTTTCCTACAAACTCTGCACCATTGGTGTACATGCTTGGGGGAATTTTAACTGACAAAATGTTAGGGGCTGTTGTTGCTTTGATACATCAGTATGTGCTAGAGGCTGAGGGCTGTGAGGAGGATAATATTGGCAACCACCCCAGGCTGAGGAAGAGGAGAAGAGTGTTCATACCCAGGGTAGCCTACCAGGGGCTACATGATCTGAAGATAGTAGAGTGCTACAGGGTGGACAGGGACATACTTCAGCAACTCATAGAGCTGTGCCAGCCTCACCTCAAACCCACAGCCAACAGAAGGGAACCCGTCCCAGTGGATACCAAGGTATGTGTAGCCTTAAGAATACTAGCTATGGGTAATTTGCAAAGACCTACTGGGGACATCATGGGGATCTCACAGTCATCTGCATCCAGGGTACTCCACCAGTTCCTGGAGGCCATGTTACCACATGCCGGTGAGCACATTTACTTCCCCAGCACCCGTGAGGAGTGGACCAGCAATATGCTCCACTTCCACCATGTAGCAGACTACCCCAGTGATATTGGGTACCATAAACTGCTTGCACATCCACATCAAAGCACCACCTGGTGACCAGGGTAGGGTCTACTTAAACCGCAAGGGTTTCCACTCCATCAACTGCCAGGTCATGTATCGTGAATGTGTGTAATGGCAGCCTTGGAAGCTATCACGACTCCCACATCTGGCATTCCTCACAGCTGTATCAGAGTTTTGCCATGGGGGGACATCCCGTATGGCCATCTGGTGGGGGATGCTGGCTATGCACTAGTCACGGTTCTTCTGCCTTGACATATCTAGTGGAGCCTTGCAGTACACTCCAGCCACATGTGCACACATGTTCATAGTATGTGCCATGCTACACAATATGATCCTGCGGAAACAGCTGCAGCAGGAACAGCACGGGGAAGGGCCACACAGCCCCCCACCATTGTCAAGGTCCCCACAGGCACAGAGGGACTAGGAGGAGGAACCCCCTGAGCAAGCTCCTGCACGCAGATGGAGATGTTCCCAGTATGGCCTGGCCTTGGCAAAGAGGAATGCATAGCACACACACTTACACTGTAGTCACCCAGGGACTGATACCTCTCTCCAACTCGCACAAACAGTAAAATGGATGACACACACATCATGCTACCTGTAACTTACCATGTATAGGCAGTGTACTGTGTGCATCCTACATCAACAGCCCTCAAGCACCATCCACACAACTGTGACAGACACAACATAAGTCAGTCTCCTTAACAATAAATGAATGTATTAGTATGTTCTGGTAGCATATCTATGGTATTGCTGCATACATGCAAGGGAATGGGGTGGCCTACTGGGTTAGCAGCAGACAGACAGCTATGTGGGACACCAGAAAAGTTTGCCCAATACTGGCCTCACACTAAGCAGTAGTACCCAGGGTGACAAATCCTACTGCAGTATATGTGGGGGGACCAACTAAGTGGGGGTCATAGGTCACAGGCATGGATGTCAGTGTGGGGTCCCATACTCACCCCTCAGCCTCACCCAGCAAGTCAGCTGTAGAAAACCATAAAGCAATGTCTGGCAAAGGCCCACAAATGTTGACAATGATGAAATACCCCCTACAGACTTACACAGTGATAGCACAGCAGGTCTTGCAGTTGCAGTAAGGCTCCAAAGGGTAAGAAGTCTGAAACTCAAATGTATGCCATTACAATCTGACCTGTGGTCTTTAGTGATATGCCTCTAGTCCCCGAGACAGGGCACAATAGTATGCTAACTGGAACCAAAATGTAAAGCAAATATCAGCATCGTCTGTGCAAATGTGTACAGTTGGCAGGTGTGCCCCCCCAATATTCCCATAGAAATGCAGTAACATATATTTGCAGGGAAATAGCAGCAGAGCACACATTGCCAGGGATGTCCCAATACACATGATAACTTGTTGCATATCCACAATATGCAGGGGTCATTGAGCTATGTATATGTGTGGTTAATAGTGTCAGGATTTGGCCAGCACTTACTCCCAGCTGTTGTGTTGTAGTGGCCTAGGTACAGTGCTATCTTTGACAGGGCCATGTTCAGAGAACTGCAGTGCAAACTATTATTCATGTCAGCTACACCTACGGTAGGAGCTGTGCACACTGTCCAGCTGTCAATATCTGGTAATGCAGGAAAGCTGTACAGGTCATGGACAGGGGGCCATGCATATGGACAATACACAGCTTGGAGTAACCTACACAGTGCCTACCATACCTGTCAGTTTTACAGATCTATTGCAGAATGTCCAGAGGTTTGCATCATAATTGTGATCTGTATTACATGAAATAGTGGTTGCCTGGCAATTCATTGGCAAATCACGCAAGACTAAGGTTAGAAAATAATGACAGATTCTAGTGTCAAACTGCATACTGATAGAAACTTGTATGCGAATGCAGAACCTGTTAATAAATCACCTTTCTGAGTTTGTAAGGCCAATACTTAAAACTGGTCCCTACATTTAGGCCTCCATCCCCCAATCATTTATGGCTTTGTCCAGATGTCTGGCTCTCAGAAGATGAGGTACCTGAAGGTCAGTGTACTGCCAGTGTATAAAAGGCTGCCATCTTTGTGTGTCAACACTGACAGCATGTCAGTGGCCAACAGCCATACCCCTGGAATGACACAGGTTGTCACAGAAGAAGCATAAGTATGTCTTGTATATCTGCTCTGCTTGTTCTAACAATGCCATCTATTTGCCAAACAAGAAAGTGTCATGTCAAAACAGCAATGGCAGACAGTGGGGAAGCAGCAATGAAACCCATAAGAGCAAACAAGCAATTAACAAACCAGTCTCCCAGTTGTCTATGTTTGGCAGAACACAATTAACACCCTGTCCCCATGTGTGGGCCTTTGTCTGACTCTCATATTTTGGCATGTGAAGATGTCAGTCTTTGATGGTATGACAGCTGGGCCCACATGTAGCCTCATAATAACATATAGCAAAACAAACTGTCTAAGGACCACAGAAAATGGAGTGGTACAATGATGGACAACCTGCTAAATAGGTACACTCAGTGGTGTGAAGTCCACAACCCTGTGTAAATGTAATGGCATGTACCTCACCCACATCAGAATTACAAATACATAATAGCAGCCACTGTGGGCAAAGCCTGTGACTGGACTACAGAAGGACAAAGAGACACACATAAGGGGAAGGGGAACCACTGGCCAGACAAATGGAGAATGTGCTCACCAGAACAGATTGTGCAGTAACATAGGTGTCATGCAGTGTAAGGGGTCAGTAAACATCACCCGCAAATAAACAGCACACACCCATGTAAGTGGAGGTCCACAACCAAACAATCTCCAAACAATGGACACCTCAGAGGCAAACTCACATAAGAGCCCCACAAACCTACACACCACAGACCATGTAGACTCCACACACAAGGGACTTGCAAACACTGAGGCCTTACCCCTAATCCCCAAACACCTACCCTACACAGATAGGTTAACAGCACTGTCCCTCTACCCTGTTCCATACAGACTCTGCTGAAGTGACCCCTGTCTGGCATTCAAAGCAATCCAGACCCTGCCTTGATGGGACTGTAGCACATCTGAAACTCAAGGCCCACTCCATCAATCTGTAGGTGCAGCATCAACCTAGCCTGTGATATTAGTACAGGTTGTTGCTGCAACAGATATGTGTACCACATACTCCACCATCTGTGGAATACACTCCCTGTCAACAGCAAGCCAAGTGCCTAAATACCCCTAGTGATGTGCTCCCTGTATAAGTGCACAGGAAACACAGAAGTTAGTCCTGTGATCCCACCTGTGTCCCTGCTGGACAGGGGCTCTGGTGCTGACATGTCTTAACATGGGCTACACTCTCATCTGCATGGGTTATAAGGGCTTCAGGACCAATACCCTACTAATGTCATAGCAAATCACTGACCTATACAGAACTGTCTGTCAGTGGTTCACCACATTACTCTGTACTGCTCTGTCACTGACATACCTGGAAGTCACAGTGCTATGTGGAATATACTGCACATATAATGGACATATCTGCACAGTAAAATACACTCTATACCCACACCCATACCTCTCAACCTCTGACAGCAAGACATCTGGACAAAGTCATAAATAAATGTGGGACAAAGGCACAATGATAGGCACATGTTGTAAATATTGCCCTTACATACTGAGAAAGTTTGTATGGTAGCATGAGGGGTTTTGCATTAGTGGGAATAGTCTGAAGGTTATGTAGTCTTAAACAGTAATGTCTGTCATTATTTTGTGTGTGTGTGTGTGTGTGTGTGTGTGTGTGTGTGTGTGTGTGTGTGTACAAGTGTTTGTAAGTGTGTATCTTTATAGGCTGAAGTATTCTGAGGACATTCTCTCCCACAACACTTCCCAGTGCCCTACCTCAGCAGCCCTGCTGATGTAATTCACCTTAGAAGTACCTTTGGGCACTTGTCAGTTCTGTAAGCTCTGTAGCGCATGCAATAACTGCATAACACTATAGTACAAATAACTAGATAGGCAGGGGTTCTATTCTCAGGTCTGGTAAATGTGTGTGTATAAGTGTATGTGGAAGAGTTTGTAAGTGTGTATGTTTGTAGGATGAAGTATTTTGAGGACTTTCCCACTCACAACACTTCCCAGTGCCCTACGTTAGCAGTCCTGCTGATGTCATTGCCCTTAGAAGTACCTTTGGACAGCCCTCAGCCTTATAAGCTCCGTGGCATGTGTGATGACTAACAGTATAATACAGATACCTTGATAGGCAGGGGTTCTACACTCAGTTGTGGCAAATGTGTATGTGTGAAGGTGTTTGTAAGTGTGTATGTTTGTAGGGTAATGTATTTTGATGTCCTTCCCACCCAGTACATTTCCCATTGCCATACTTTATAAGGGCACTTGATGTAGTCACCTTAGACATACCTTGTGACAATGTTAAATCCTGTAAGCTCCGTGGCTGGATAACTGCATAACACTGTAGCGTACATAACTAGATAGGTAGGAGTTCTAATCCCAATACTGGCAACTGTGATACTGTGTGTGTGTGTGTGTGTGTGTGTGTGTGTGTGTGTGTGTGTGTTTGTGTGTATGTTTTATGTGTGTGTTTTGTGTGCATGTGTGTGTGTGTGTGTGTGTGTGTGTGTGTGTGTGTGTGTGTGTGTGTGTGTGTCTGCATGTGCATTTGGGTGAGACTCATATCCTCAGGGGGGTGGGTTATACCATTTTGAGGCATGTGCCACCCAGTACACGCCCCATTGCCCTATTTTACAAAACCTGCTGATATCATTCACCCTAGATACACCTGTATACATTTGCCAGCTCTCTAAGTTCTGTGGCATGTGCAATAAATGTGTAATACTATAGTAGAAATAGTTAGATGGGTAAGGAGTCTAATCTCATTACTGAAAACTATAGTATTATGTGAAGCTTATCCCCTTTGGCTGCTGTGTGTGTAGGTTATACCATTTTAAGGCCTGTTGACCCCTACCCATGACATTACTTTAAAGGCCCTGTTAATGGCATCTGCCTCAAATGCACCATGTAACACCATACAGCCCATACCAGTCATCTGTACAGATGTACATGGGATATCCATATGTTTGCAACCTATATGTGGTCTGTGTTACCTGCCAATGAGCATTCCTGTGATATCATTGCCAGATATGTCACAGTTACCATACTGACACATATGCTAGCATCAGACATCGTGCCTAACTGACACATCATGCTGATACAAAGTTTGTCACACTATCACTTGTACAGGTATGTAGGAGCAAAGATGAGACCAATTGCTATGGCTGGTAGGTTATCCCACCATCCATGAAGGCATTTGCAAGATTACCTGTTGTAAGAGGTTGTATATGTCCCATGCATATAATGTATGTAGAGCATGGCATGTGTATGCAGCACTATAGTACATACATGTGGATACGTAGGGTTACTAATATGTCTATTGGTGACTGTGTACACATGTATTTACTATAGTGCTGCATACGCATGCCATGTGTATGCAGCACTATAGTA